>NW_009935852.1:0-22930 GCF_000696875.1 Nestor notabilis | reverse complement strand
GTCCCTGCGTTTGCCTTCCAAGGCTTGGGTGATGTGATCTGAGCATTTCCTTCATAAGCTTCCATATATTCCCAAGAAAGCCTTCAAAGAAAACAAAGTTTTGTTATTTCTGTGCAACATCCTCACTAAATTTACTTCCTGAATAACTTGAAAGATACATTCATAGAACTCAGAATATGCTGTTCAGCTTGTAATAACTGTGATTTACATTGACATAAAACAAAACAAACAAGAACCAAACTAAAAATAGCTGTTAATTTGTCATTAGTTCTTAAAATACATAAGTGGTGTAGTTCTAATTTGCATGCTATAAAGCCTTTGGATTAAGAAGTTACTTACTAGTACTAAATTTTGTTATTATTATTATTTTAATTAGAACATTTGTCTCAAAGGCTTATTAGCTCTTTTGGGACACAAGAAATTCCAGGTGGATTTGGAGATGCTGCTGTATATGCAGAATAAACCAGACCAAATTAAGAGCTCCAAAGGAATAGCTAATGAATTTACAGTCACCTTAGCTAGTATAATAAGTCACAAGTATTTCATAACCCCTATATTGGATAATGTTATATGTTCATATCTAAAAATTATAGCTCACTAAGCTACAATTTTCCTGAGAATATATTAGAACAGCATAATTCAGTGGTTGAAAAGCATGATTAGTAGCTCAGCCAGTTTTCTGGGACTTAAGTTCGTGCTTTCTATATTATTTATTTTTCAAAACCAACATGTAGCTGTTTAGGGCTGCAGTGCTTTAGCATTATGTGTTTTTCAAGTCTTTAACTTGTTAAGCAGCATAAATTATTCAAGAAATTTACTTGTTAATGTGACATATTAGTTGACCAAGCCAATCTCCTGGTAGCACAGGAGTTTGGTACCACAGCATCTGAGCCTCATTCCTTGGCAGGTAATTTATTTCTATATCACAAAGAAAAGCATAATTTTTGTAAAAGACTTTAAAATTGCATGGCTCCCAGTTCTAGGATAAAAATGAGTCTGTCAAAAGTGACAGTGCCAGGTGAGACCTTGAACATGTGCTGTAATTCATTTTCCATTTTATGAGCAGACTTTCTAGAAGAGAAAAGGTTGACTCTCATGCTAAAAAGAAATCATTTCTAAGTAAGGCTTTTAGTTGTTTTGTTTTTTTTTTTTCTTGTCTCACTTTAGTCTTCTTAAAGAGAAGACTAAGAAACCCTTCCTCCTAATGGCTGGCCTCTCTTCCATCAGGGACTGGATGGTTGTTACAGTAGCAAGCTAGTCTGAGAAGCTTTATTTCAATTACAAATAAATGTTTTGAAGTTTTGTTTTATCTGTCTTGAGTGAACTTGAGCCCACAAACGGCACCCCTCATAGCTTGCAGTAATGCAAGCTATAATTGCTTAAGTACTTAGAGATAGCCCCATATTGTAACATTTAGTGTGTTGCATCTAGGAATTACAGGCGTTGCTATATTTCTTTGGAAAAAATTGCAGAGTGTTTTCTTGCATTTTACACGGCACCACACAGTGCTGTTAATCTCCTGTTTTTTACTGGCTTGGAAAATCACCCAAAGTGCTGTAAGAAAAATTTACTTTGCCTTGTAAAATTTTTGTGTTAGAGCTCCAAACCATATTAAATTCAGTAATAATCACCCTAGAAGATTCCTTAAAATGTAAAATGTTGTTGGGCTTTTTTAGTGATTTCTCCAAAGTGGTATGGGGAGAAAGCAGACATAGACATGGTAGAGACTTGCAGTGTTTTGGATTAAAATAAAGGAAACAGGATTTGGACATTCAAGTATCAACACTGAAGTTAAATACTTTTTTTAAGTTTCAAAATGCTCCATGCTCAGTGGGTGGCCGTATTTTTGCCTGCAGTTGTTTGTTGCTTATGTTCCCGTCAAACAGAAGGCCAGAGTGATATCCTACCGTTTTTGGTAAGCTGTGAAATTACTCAGAGTGCCACTATCAAATACCCTTCTGTATTCAGTAATTGGTGTAGTCCTTGAAAATCATCTCAAAATAAATATAAATAAATGACAATATAGAAATAAGTGGAAGGTAGGAAAAACAGAAAGAAATGGGACAGCAGGGGAATAGGGGAACATAGTGCAATAATAGACTAATTCAACATTTTCTGTTTCTGTAATTACTTGCTGCTGATGTTCAAGCACAGAAAGGAAAATTGCATTTCTGTTGGACAACTCTGACATATTGTCATTTTTTACATCATTGGTTTATTACTACACTTTCTCTGTCTCTCTAGATTTACACAGCTTATAAGAAAGCAGTGATGAGTTAGAACAGTCATGATGTCAAAAGAATCATGACTATTTTTTGACATAGCAATTGAAATGCTGTATGTTGAATTTAGGTGTGATTTTCCAGAGCAGTTTATCCCTTCTTTTAGTAATCAATTCCTTTAAAACAACAACCAAAAAATATTTTTAGTAATGCTTCTTTTGGGAATGATAAATAAATGCCTACACGTACAGAAATCTTTAATTTATGAAAAAACATTTTCTGAATGAGTCAATTTCATTAGATCAGCAAAGCTATTAGATATTTTATTTTTGGACAATGAATCCCTTGGCTATTAGTACTGCTTCTAGGAAAAATATTTTAGTGAAAATTGGATATTTCAGTTAAACTCGCATCATAACAACATATAAGTTACATTGAATCTTTGAGATGGCCCTCCCTAAGAAATCAAGTTAAGCCAAGCAATAGCCACTGCTACTTTTCTGTCATGTATTCAGTTTGTCTTTGGAGTCTGACACAGACACAGTTTTTCTTGCCACTTGAGATCCCTTGAGGGTTCAAACTGATCCAAGCATGAAGTTTGGATTTAGTTGTGAAATTTGCAAAATGTCAGAAGCTGTTTTCATTTTTGTTTCCAGTTTACAAGCAGTTTGCTTGTAGGGGGTAGAAGGGGTGAGTTTCTCTCTTCAATGTGAAAAGTCTTTTGACCATAAGCCCTATTTTTTATTTTTTATTTTTTATGTTTGGTTATCTGGTGTATCTGGAGCATTAACACCTTCAGGCTGAATGTCAGGATTTCCGAACTGCAGAAATTTCAATAGCTGACATCTACTGAGCTTGTATTTCTTCTGAGGTTGGCTGCATGCCTAAGTATTGCATCCATAGATATACTTTTCTGTCCCCTTAGGACTTACGTTTGGCTGCATGCCAAATGTAACAGAATTAATTGTAAAACAGAATATTTTCATTTAAATATAACATATCTGTCTAACTAGCTGGTAAATTACTCTGGAATAAGTACTTAGGCACATAACCCCTCACTAACCTCCTTTAGGGATTTCATCTTCTGTATCTTTCTGTTTCTAACTTCCTGTAGACAGGAAAAGGGGAGCCCTAAACTTCTCGCTTTACTCAACATATATTTGAAGCTCGTTATAGAAAACATCACTGACACAGGATGAACTGCTTTCGTGAAAGAAAGAGGTCTTTCTGGTTTGCTACGTGGTTGAATATAGCCACAAGTCACCTGTAATTACTCTGTGTATAGTAATTTTGTCAGTAATCATAGAAAAATGCATGATATAAGCCAAATTTAGCTTAGAAGAAATTCGTAGGACTCAGTGGAAACAGGATGTGGAGATAGTTGATTTATATTATACTGAATGGCCAGTGAAATATGAGTAGATAGTAATACACTGCTTTATCAAAAAATATAAAATGTGCTTAAGACTGAATGGAAAAGCAAGGGCATAACATGGAAATTTACTTAACATTGCATTACATATTCTTGATATAAAATAATCTAAAGCTTAATGACTGAGGTGAATATTTCAGTATGGGTCTAGACAGTAGATAAATCACAAGGTATGAAATGAAATCTGTTGTTTAAAAGTTTACTTAACATTGTATACAATGTTTTTTGGTGTTAACAGTGATGTAACATGAGGTAAATTCCTTTTAGACTTCATATTGCCCCAAAAGAAAAACTAAAAATAGGTATATCTTAAAAAAAAACCCAAAACCAACCAAAACCAAACCAATCAACCAAAAAAAAAACCCCAGCCAAATAACACTTCAAGGGGGGAAAAAATCCTACATGTATATTTGTTTCCTATATAATTTTGAATGCTTTAACAAAACAAGAATGCTTTTTGTGATATGAGACCCATAAACTAAGATTATGGATGTCAAATAGCTCTAATATATTACTGATTAATCAGATACATATTTTACTTGAAGAAAATATCACCTTAATAGCCACTGAATCATGCCCCAAGCCAGTAAAGTCATGAGATGTGCTTTACATTCCTAAATCTGTGTATAAGCAGTGGTGTCACATTCAAAAATGCTTAAGCCCCAGTGGATTCCCACCGAAGTCCATGGGCAGTGCTTAAATCTCAGGTCTCTGGTTATCACCATTAATTATCCCCATACATGTAGACTCAAGAACCAAATTTATGTTATTTACTCACTAAATAACCTTGGCTCATAGAAAAATTACACCAACTTCAGCAGAATCTGTCAGGCTAGGAGATGGATTTTTAGTCATCAAGTTGAAGGAGAACTCATATGATATATTTAGATGGAAGTGAACCACTTAAGGTTCAAATAGAGGATTAAAATAAGACATTTTATTTTATTGATTGTACCAAGCTTATTTCTAAAAGTAGTTTGCTGGATTACACAAGCAGTATGCATAGACTCATGTGCATGTGAGGACCCTGGTCTAGTGAAATGACTGGGAAGGAAAGCATCAGTCATGACCTCAAGGCCAAGGGTATGTGAATGTATCACACTGTATGATAATGAGAAAGTTGCCTCGCATTTCTGTAAGGTAAAGATTAGTATATGGTGAATTACTGTGTATCAGTAGATACAGATTTATACCCTAATTTCCTCCAGAGTCAACCTATTCTTGCTCGCATACACCGAGATTAATATGTAACACCAAACAGAAATAATATTCTCACGTTCTTGAAGTTTTTAGAGAGCCAGAACTTGAGGATTAGTACTAGTCACAATATTGTTTCTCACTATGATCATCTAAGGATATGAGAGAAGAAAACTTTGTTTGAAAAGAGACCATCTTTTACAAGCCCACTGATATTGAGTCCAGAGGAGGGCCACAGAGATGATCAGAGGGCTGGAGCACCTCTTCTATGAAGACAGGCTGAGAGAGTTCAGCTTGTTCAGCTGGAGAAGGCTCAGGGGAGACCTTAGAGCTGCCTTCCAATACCTAAAGGGGGCCTACAAGAAAGCTGGAGGGACTTCTTACAAGGGTATGTAGTGACAATATGTCGTGGTTTAAGCCCAGCTGGTAACTCGGGATCATGCAGCCACTCACTCACTCCTCCTTCTTCCTCCTCCCCCCACTCCCAGAGGGATGGGGAGGAGAATTGGAGGAATGTAACTCCCACGGGTTGAGATAACAGCACTCCAGTAACTAAGGTATAATACAAACCACTACTGCTGCCAATAATAATGATAAGGGAAACAACAAGGGGAGAGGACACAACCGCTCACCACCCGCCGACCGATACCCAGCCTGACCCGAGCAGTGATCTGGGCCTTCCAGGTAATTCCCCCCAGTTTATATACTGGGCATGTTGTGCCGTGGTATGGAATACCCCTTTGGCCAGTTTGGGTCAGGTGTCCAGTCTCTGCTTCCTCCCAGCTTCCCCTTCTCCCTGGCAGAGCATGAGACTGAGAAAGTCCTTGGTCAGAGTAAGCATTACTTAGCAACAACTAAAAACATTGGTGTTATCAGTGTTGTTCCCAGACTGAAAGTCAAAACCACAGCACTGCACCAGCTACTAAGAAGGACAAAAATGACTGCTGTAGCTGAATCCAGGACACAGTACAAAGGAGAATGCCTTTAAGCTGACAGAGGAGACATTAGACATAAGAAAAAAAATCTTTACTCTGAGGGTGGTGAGACACTGGAACACGTTGCCCTGAGAAGCTGTGGATGTCCCATCTCTGGAAGTGCTGAAGAGCAGGTTGGAAGGGGCTTTGAGCAATCTGGTCTACTGGAAGATGTCCCTGCCCATGGCAGGGGGGTTGGAAATATACAATCTATGATCGGTGCTGTGATGATCTTTAAGGTCCTTTCCAACCCTAATCATTCTAAGATTCTACGATAACTTGGGCAGCAAAGGGCTTTGCATAACTGTAAACTCCTTCCTCCACAACTATTTGGTTTTCTGATGAAGTATATAGTGCTTGTCATTACAAATCACTTCTAGTTACAAATCTTGCCTTGTGTGTGTGCTAAACTTCTAAAGTCATTGCTTCTTTTCCATGTTAAGTTGTTTTTATTTTATTATAATAAAGATGGGATGAAGAGGCAAGATGTATCTCTGCTGTACAGGAACTTACAGAGACTGAGATCAGTTTTGGACCTGTGATCTGAATAATGCAACTCCCATATGTTTCAGTGGGACTAAGATTTCATGTACAAATTATAGTGCAGGATGTTGACACTGTAATTCAGAGTGAAGAAGGAAGAGTTGTAGAAACAAGAGCAAAATGTGGGTAAAAAGAAAAATCCATTTAGCTACTAAATGCTAGATATTAAAGCTTAAGTATTAATATTTAGAGGAGGAATGGAGAGCTTGCATTTGTCAGTGACCTCATTTTAAGATGCAGCTCTCTAGTTCCTGTTTCTTTAGTCCAACTAAGTAAACTTTTGAGCACTTTATCACTAATTTACTCATTATCACACCGTTTAAATTGTGTTTTGCCTGTTTTGTCACAACTTTTGTAAGGCAAAAGGAACTGATTATGAAACAGATGTGCAGGTCTGCAGCAAATTAAAGAAACGTGAAATGAAGTCACAGGTTCACTTCAGAGCTTTTTACTATCCTTGTGTAGTCTCTCTGTGACTTTCAAATGTCCTACAGAGAAAAAAGGAAATATGTAAAATAATAATTTTTTTCTTTATGCAGTGTCCACAGTTTAATCAATCTTCCATTAAGACATCTTTTCAAAATTCAGCTCTTTTTGTTAAAAATATGAATGCTTGCCAAAAAAAAATTTTGAGCAGATTGTGGGGAATGACTGTTAACTGCATTTGTGACACAAATTGAGTTCCCTGTATACTCACATTATTACTAGTTAAATCTGGCAAAACTATATTGAAGAGTGAAGTCTCTGATCTGCCAGTTAAACCCTTACACACTTTAAAGAATGATGAATATTTACAAAATGTAAAGTTGTTTTAAATTGCAGAGACCACCTAGTTTGTTGAACCACCTTACTGGTTGCCACTGTGTCATCATAGTTTCCACAAGAGGGTTATTCAGAGCTGCTTAGCTGTGTTAATCTTTCCCAATTTTACTAGCATCTCAGGGTCCTTGGGCCTCCAGTAGCCTGAAGTGCAACAGCTGCCTCAACATGAATTTGGCACAGTTTGCCAGCACAAAATGGGAAAAAAATTGGGGTGGATATAAAAATGGTAGATTTATCCTCAGTTTTTTAGTATTTTAAGGATAAATACAGGTCTTCTACTAATGTGTCAACTGCCCTAGCTAGCTCTCTTTTGTTTGTCATGTTTGTCATAGCAGTCTTTTGTAGGAAAGCAGTGTTAAGCAGTATGTCTGACCATATTAGCAAGGTCAGATCCATTGTCCTGATCTCTAGGGAAGAAGCAATCAAACAAACAAAAAATCCCTTGCAGTCAACTGCAAAGATCTGGTCTTAAAAATTAAGCTCCTAAATTCATATTTAAAAAATTAACTGCTTTGCAACACTGCAAGCAACCAGCTGTTCTGATTTGAAGTCCGCATGATTTGTGGGGTATTTCTGAAAGCCAGGACAACTAGTGTGCTAAGTTAGAAGAGTCATGTGTCAGTTACTTTCACTTTTTTCCTTTCAGATTTGGTGGTGTTGCTAGAAGGTAATAATCATGGGGAATTCATCTTTATTTAGACACAGGGGGGGAATGAAGTTTTTCTCATTAATGGAAAACTGATGAATGTTTGTCTTCATTAAAGGCTTTAGAATAAGGTCCAGATCCAGTAAGGCGAATATCAGCACAGACTTCCAAATCAATTATTAAAGTGTCTTCATTATGTTACGTTTTTTTTTCTCCCCACCAATGAGATTACCATTCATTGTTTTATGATTCTGTCTTGTTGGTCTCTGCACTGAAAAAGCCATAAATATGCCAGTGCGTCTGTGCAGAGGATCTCCATTAGAGCTTGGGCTAGGACCACCCACTCATTTCTCCTGAGCAAACCAGTAGCTCTTAGATAGCACCTTTTCATTAGCTACTGACCTGGACAGGATGTGAACTGGTGACCAACAGGTGAAAGGTATTTCGTATCCCATTATTAATCCTCAGAGCCATCAAGTCCTTCCATTAAAATCTTATGAATGACTATTTTATCCTTCAAATAAGTCTGCTATCATGCAGCTGTAAACTTATTTTTTGCTTTGTAAAATTGCCAAAGCATGTGGTTGCACATATACAACTGCACACCCTGCTGCTAGAAATTGGGAGGTTTCCAGTGGCTCTCAATGCTTGCATTTGTATGGGTCACATAACAGTTAACATGCACACAAAATGCCTTCCTGCCCCAAATCATTATTTTTCAGCTGTTTAAACAATTACTTGGATTTTATTTAAAAGTTGGAATTTTATCCCTTATGCTGTGTGTTTTATTTAGCACTGAAAACATACAGTGGGAAGGGAGGATGACAGGGATTGCAGTGTATACATTCTGTCATGGTAGTTAAGGTGTACATTGAATGGTTGAAAAGAGTTGATAAATACTAAATTAGCCTGATTATGTCAAGTGGTTGGATTTTATATCGTTTGACACAAAAATAGTGTTTACTAAATCTGTGCCAAGGTACTGACATTTTAGCAGCAGATGGCACCACAGAGGACATTTTAGATAATGTGATGCAAGGTTCCTTAAAATGCAGTTCTGCAAGAAAATGCTTTCATTCTTTTTTTTTTTTTTATTTTTTGACAAATATGGATATATTAAAAAGATGGCCAACATGAACATATAGAACTGTCCTAATTCCCAAACAGGGGAGATTTAGGTTAGATAAAAGGAAAAAGTTCTTTAATGTGAGAGTAGTGAGACACTGGAAGAGGTTGCCCAAGGAAGTTTTGAATGCTCTATCCCTGGCAGTGTTCACAGCCAGGTTGGACAGGGCTTAGAGCAACCTGGTCTAGTGGAAGGTGTCCCTGCCTGTGGCAGCGGGGTTGTAACTAGATGATCTTAAGGTCCTTTCCAACCCAAACCATTCTATGATTCTACGATCTTTGTAGTCAGATCATCTTATATCTAATGTAAGATTTTTCTCCCCCGTTGTGGAAAAGTAACTCCTAAAGCTGAACCCAGGACATCCTCTTTATCTGTTAATGAGTATTTGAGACTGTTAATACAGACTGTTAATAGCACAGTCATTCCTTTGATGCTATATATGCTGGCACCTGTCATCATTATGTACTCCAGGTCTCCTGACTGGCCTGAACTTCAGGGCTATATGCCATATAGAAAGTGCCAAAAAGAGTAGAGTAGTCATGTGGTTTTGGTGATCCCAGTAAATGTAGATTAATCATGTTTGACAAATGTTTGTGGCCTTATAGTTCTGTAGGCAGAAGCTATGTATTCTGTGACTGTAATCAATGAACTGTCCTTTTATGTTCTAGAAATAGACACAAAGTGCAACCAGCTAAAACTAATGATGTTAGTCTGCTAAAAAAAAAAAAGCAATGATGCAAAATCTGTACATGTTAGTTCTGTCAGTATTAGTGATACACATGCTTGGTGCTGTCATTTCAAAGCCTTACGGCTGGTCTATACAGATGTCATGGTAAGTTTTGCCAGACTACGAATGCCAACCTTGGAGTTAAATGTGTAAATTTAGTGTTTAATTGTCACACACACAACCCCCCCTGCCATGGGCAGGGACACCTTCCGCTAGATCAGATTGCTCAAAGCCCCATCCAACCTCGCTGTGAACACTTCCAGGGATTGTGCAACCAGAACTTGCCTGGGCAACCTGTTCCAGCATCTCACCACCCTCACAGTAAAGAATTTCGTAATATCTAATCCAAATCTACCCTCATTCAGTTACTCCTTATCTTGTCACTACATGACCTTGTAAAAAGTGCCTCTCCAGATTTCTCGTATGCCCTATTTAGGTACTGGGAGGCAGGTCTAAGGTCTTCCCTGAGCCTTCTTTTCTTCAGGCTCAGAAAGCCCAACTCTCTCGTCCTGTCTTCATAGGAGAGGTGCTACAGCTCTCTGATTGTGGTCTTCCCCCGGACTTAGTCCAACAGGTCATATGGGGTTTTGTTTAGGGGTTTTCGTTCGTTTTGAAAAACAAACAAAAACTAAACCAACCAACCAACCAAACCACCCAGGAATGAGAGACACTGCAATATGAAATAGTGTTCTCTAATGGCACCATTTGGTTGACGAGAGCCTTTTGCCGTGTGGATATGATTTTAAGGTATATGGGTTTACCAAAGAAAGTTTACTTAAATAATAAGGCTAAACTCTTACTTCCAATGAACATTTTTTTTGTGAAACTGAAATATGGTAAATTATAAGCCTGCTTACATGTCTGCCAGGATGATCTCTTAGAAATATGGCCTCTGTGTTGGTTTTGATGGAACCTGGTCTTGATACAGTTCGTGGCGTGCTGCATAACTTCTTTCTCTGTCTTTATTTTATTGTTTTTAAGGCCCTTGAGGGAAATACTGAGAATCTGGAGCAGCTGTAATCATGAACAGACCTCATTATTATTCCTGTGTTAACTTATGGGATAGTGTAGGATGTATGCAGTATGTTTCCAGACCACCAAACTTGAGAAAGACTATATGCTTGTATCTGTGAAATAACACTCAAGGCAACCTTGAGAGGTGCAGGCCACAATGCCTTTCTTCCACAGTGGTTGAGCTTAACCGTTCTTTATTCTGGAGGCCTTCTATTTTATAACACATACAGAAGCAGCTAATTTCATGGAAATAGGGATAAACAGGTTACAGGTATCTTACTGAATAGCTGATGGTGATCTGTGTTTGATATCAGACTAAGCTAACCCAATATTGCTGGTTTCTATATGGAAAGAGTAATGACCATTAATGGACATGCTCAGGCACTTACATACTATAATGCAATTTTAGTGGCTTGGTGATTTCAGTGATAGCAAATCTCTGGTTTAGAACATGTTTACTCTTTTCACCACCATTTCTGTTGGGATTTTGGTTTTTTTTCTGTCTGTTTTGTCATACCATTGATAATTGTCTTTAAACATTATCTTTTCAATTTCTGTTATGTTTTATGGTTGACACTATGAATTTCTGATGAAATCTTACTTCCCACATTAAAAATATAAATATTTTCTGGGTTTTTTTTTACTTCCCACATTGAAATCCAAAATATTTTCTATTTATATGCCTTTGTTTGTGGTGACTTTACTGTTGGCTATGTATATAGTGTTATTTAGGACACAATGAAATGTAACGAAGCTACATCAGACTAGATACTAGGAAAAGGTTCTTCAGTGAGCTGGTTATCAGGCACTAGAACAGGCTCTCTGAGGTCATGGTCACAGCACCAAGCCTGTCAGAGCTCAAGGAGCACCTGGGTGACACTCTTAGTCATATGTTTTAGTTTTAGGCAGTCCTGTGACAAGGAGGGAGTTGGGTTTGATGAACTTTATGGGTTCTTTCCAAGTTGAGGTATTCTATGATTTCATAGAATCAAAACATGTTCTCCCCATACTACCTTTCCTCCTCCCCCCTTTTTTTTTTAAGAGCATGACTATAGCTCCTTCCTACATTCCCTGCTGATTTTAGCTTGTGACTGTAATGTTCCTCCTGATGCCTGTCCAGAAAAGTAGCATGGATCTTGATGTTCACTCAAAGCCTTTTACAATATATTCTGCAATACATTTCTACCACTTCCTTACTTCTTGGGTATTAACAATGTTGGACACATTTCTTCCTCAGTCTGGAGATCAACAACATAAAGTAGCTGACCACAAAACTTGCTGTAACACTTGAACATTCATATTTACTTAGGTTAAGTCTAGTAATAATAGTAGTTGTTTTTCTCTAGTGCCTGGAATTTGGAAATTGTAACTGTATGTGATCGCTGCATGATGACGCACGGTTAAAATAATCCCCTTACCCTCCTTCTTTTTCAGGGACGCAAGAAAGAGGCAGAAAAGTACTTTGTGAAGGCTATTCAGCTGGATCCTACCAAAGGAAACTGCTACATGCATTATGGTACGTTTCAGATAGATAAGATTTTCACACATATTGCAGGCTCGCTGTTAATCTCTCAGAAAGATTAAGGATTTGAAAAGTGCTACTGGCAAAATATCTTCTATAAAGGAAAAGAAACTAATCTATCATGTATAACTTCATCTACCTGTTAATAGAACTTCATCAATCTGTTAATCACTGCAGAGGCAAAAGTGAAGATTTTAGTATTTTGCATAGCTTTCCTCCTGTGAGAGGAATTTCAGCATTGCTGCCTCTCTGGGAAAGAAAAAAGGTGACTGTTGCCATATCTCAAAATTTCATGAGCTGGAATATTATTACTAGCAGTTTTGGCCTAACTTTGCTGGTTGTTGCTGGGTGGGCAACTAGAAGTTATACTTTACTGTGCATGAGTTCTATGTATTGAAGTGTCTGCTTTTTGTTGAAGACTTAGATCTATCTCCTTCCTAGCATCTTCATGGCTGAAAAGAATAAGTATTACAAAAAGTTTTGACAAGTTGGCTATTTTTTGTCCTACTGAGCCATGCATATGCATAATGTACACAGATAATTTGAAGGTATCTTAGTAACTTCAGATTGTTTATGCTAGATGTGCAAAAAATAGTTCCAAATGTGATTAGTCCCAAGGAACCAAAAATTTTTAACTTTATGGACTAATTCATACTGTATTTTAAAGCTGATAATAGATCAATCTAAAAATGCTAGCTATGCAGTCCCAATTGGAAAACATAGAAAGAAGCAATAAATTTAATCTTAGTTAAGGAAGAAGGTAGGGAACCACAAGCATACTATATATATATATATATATCTTTGTATATTGTTTTAATTTACTCTTCTGATTCTGATAAATGTAAAATAAATAAAAATGAGTGATCAAAAGCGAAAATTAATCTCACATAATAACCATGTTTTTACTTTGTGTGATATCTCTACCTGAATTGCTCACATGTTGTATTTCTCTTTGATCCTATGCAGTGTAAAATTCTGTATCCTAGACTCCCAGAATCAATGCATATGTTGTTATTTAGAAAATATTATGGTATTTAAATTAATGTAGGCCAGCGTTGCATTATTTTGCATTATTATGGATCCATAATTATGGATCATTGCAGTTAGTAACCTTGTCTTCTATTTATGCCTGTACAGGCAGATCTGATATGGATATATGTGCAGATAAGCTCTGTTATATCAACTGGATATTAGTACAGTTGATGTCTCAAAATAATGAGGAAAAGTTGCAGCAGATTATTTCTTGAAATCCTACTCAAGCCCCTTCTAGCCTGTGTTATTAAGAAATCTATGCTTACTTACTATGAAAGTAAGCCGATTATCCATCCCAGTAATTTAAGTTGATTGTGTATATTTTATTACAGGTCTAGGCTTTTTTTCTTTTATCTCTCTCACTGTTTCATCAACTAACCTCTTTTCCTGCAATATTTCTTCTGTGTCATTTTCAAGTCCCCTATAAACTGAAAGCAAGGTTATTCAAATCATCATTCATCTCAGAAGTATTGACTTCTTCATTACCAAACTACAATATTAAAATGGTATGTTGTTTCCTAATGAAGATTATTGCCTAAAAACCTTAGCAAATTTTTCCTTTATTGTGTCACAGGTTCGAAAAGTGGTTTCTGTGTCCTTGTCCTTGTGCAGAGGACATTGCAACATAAATGAGATTCTGCAGATTAGGAGTGAAAGGCAAAATTTAATCACTGGAATACCAGCATAGTAAAATGTGATATTGAAAGGCTGTAGACACAGAAAGTTCTCTATACCAGTCACTAGGTCTCTGCCATGGAGTATTATACACAGAGAACCCTACTGAATGATGACAATACCTTTCCTTTTGTTGGCATAACTTCTGATCACCTCATCAAATTCAGTGATGTTACTGCATGTTCGTATCAAGTAGCTATGAGAAAGATGTGGTTTACTTCTGCTTGGCTTATGCATTTACGTAGGACAGGTGATCTCAAGGCCTTATCACTTTGGGCACAGGACTTAGTAAAATTTGAAATAAATTATTCCTTCCTGCCTGCCTGCCTCCCTTCTTCCTTTCCTCTCTTTCTCTCCTTCCTTTTCTCCTTCCCTCTCTCTCTCTCTCCTTCTTTCCCCTTTCTTTCCCTTTTCCCTTTCTTTCCATTTTCCCTTCCACCTATTTCTTGTATTGATTGCAGGTTGAAGGAGAGACTCTGCTCTCGAGACACCTCACTTGGAGTATCGTGTACAGTTCTGGTGTCCTAAACATAAGGACATGGAGCTGTTGGAGCAAGTCCAGAGGAGGGCCACGAGGATGATAAGGGGGCTGGAGCACCTCCCGTATGAAGACAGGCTGAGAAAGTTGGGGCTCTTCAGTCTGGAGAAGAGGAGGCTGCGTGGAGACCTCACAGCAGCCTTCCACTATCTGAAGGGGGCCTACTAGGATGCTGGGGAGGGACTCCTCATTGGGGATTGTAGTGATATGACAAGGGGTAACAAGTTTGAACTTAAACAGGGGAAGTTTAGATTAGATATAAGGAAGAAGTTCTTTACAGTGAGGGTTGTGAGGCCCTGCAATGGGTTGCCCAAGGAAGTTGTGAATGCTCCATCCCTGGCAGTGTCCAAGGTCAGGTTGGATGGAGTCTTGGGTGACTCCATCCAACTTGACACCTTACTTGAGTGTGAGGTGTCCCTGCCAGTGGCCGGGGGGTTGGAACTAGATGATCTTAAGGTCCTTTCCAACCCTAACTATTCTATAATTCTGTGATAAGGATTCTTTAGTGTATGTTACCAGGGACATTCCAAATACTACACAGGAATCCCTAGTAAATACTTTAAGCTTTATCTCTAGCAGCTCGTTAACTTGTTTTAGCACCTTGTCACAGGTACAGTCTGTGTCTTACATGCCAACTGTTAAACTATGGGGAAATACATCTGTATTTTCCATGTAAATCTCAGAGATTACTTTTTTCCTCAGCATGAAGATGTTGGAACAGAGAATAAATTAGTTGGCATCAGCCCTAAAAAAACCATATACCTCATGGAACAGCCAAATGAAAAGAGTGGTCAGTTGGGACAGAAAAAGTATGTTGATGGATTAGCAGAAATAAATGGACTGACGATTTTCTTCCAAGTGCACATGGATGCACACACTTACAGTTCGTGCTCCCAGGATGTGCAGATGTTCTTTTTGACTTCTAACCTTCTGGACTTTTTTTGGAGCTATCAGGAAAAACTGCCAATATACTGCATCTTTTAAGAGGCTTACGTTTGTATTACATTGTGCTTCAATTCAACCCTTAAGCCAAAGGTTTTCTTAGACATAATTCGGTGCAGGAGTCAACTTATTTGATCACATGAAAATTTAGAGAGGTGAACAGGTTCATGGTTGCTCCTTGGATAATGCCCCCACAGCACACTTCTCTGCTTGAGGTAGTGTTAGAATTAGTTTTGCATAGGTAATTTGCTGGCTTTGGATTTCAGTGGACTTAAGTTTAAAGCAGTGTTTCTCAAACTCACTGTGCTTCGAGATGTCTGAAAGGAGAACTAGTGGAAAAGCTGAAGAGCGATAAATCCCTGCACACTGCTGACATAATGCCACTTCATTGGACATAAGAGGAATGAGCTTTTACTCTAGTGACTAGAGACAGTGGCAGTCTTCTCTCAGGCTGAAATGCAGGCAGCTGCTCACCTGTCCTTCTTTTCCCTTAATTCTCAGCTAATTCTCTGCCAATTCTCCTTTTCCCTTCTTCATATGCCACTTATCTGAACATCTAGAATTTCTGTAAAACTGTTGTCTTATGAGTATGTGACTCTTGATGGTTGATCTGATACAAGCTACTCATGTATATGGTATGCTAATAGAAACACCTGACAGATGAAAGAGAAACTGCATATGAATCAGGAAGAATTAAAAATGGCAGATGAAGGACTGCAGAAGCACCAGTACAATTTTTTTGTTTTAATTCTCAACAAAAATACTATTTTTAATACACATTTTTTAAAGAAGACTTAAAGTGAACAGTTTAGACTAAACCTTAATAAATGCTTATTTATTTTTGCATTTCCATATTTACCCCCCGGTAAAGTTTTCTTCAAAAGTTCTTACCCACATCTACTCATGGTATTGGCTCTTATGCATCCCATTTTCCTTTGAACATTGAACTCAAGTATACCATTTTGGATCCTGCAAGACCTTGGTGGCTTCTGTCATCAACAAATTGATGACATAATTGGAATGGTCTCCATTGACCATTAGGAGGACTCTTTCTAACCCGGTTGCCTTGATTAAATACCTGTGGTTAGGTGGGATGAATCTGGGTGTCAAACTGAGAAACCACAGAGGCATTTATGAACTAATCAAGTCTAACGGAAATTTAAGTCATCCAAACGTTTTACCTCTCAAACTGTCTTATTTCCTTTTTAATTTGCTATTTAAAAGCAAAATAATAATAATAATAATAAAAAAAACACTAAAGCAGGTTTTGCTAAACCTGCCACTTTTGTTTAGCAAACAAGCTGTTAGCTTGTTTGCTAAAACCAGGGTTTGCTACCATGCCTCTTAAAGTGTATATAGTGGCCTCTCTTTAACGTAATGAAAATGGAGTGATGAAAAGAAGAGAAAGTAGATTTCAAGATAAATGTGTGTACAGAGGTCCTGTCTCCCTTAAATTTGTCATGGCTTAATTGGAATGGAGAAGTCTAGAACCCAACAGGATGTTCATATTAAATCTGTTTTATTAGTCACCATTGAGACCTCTTTTTAAAATAGCTTCCTTTGAATAATACATTGTTTCTAATAACTTTTAAATTGTTTAACGATCCCTTTTTCATTATAAAAATGGATTATTCTCATTAGATTAATTATGCATTCACTTAATTAGGCAATTCACATTGTTCATCTGCCTTTTACAGTGCATTCCCAGTTACAGATATAAAACAAAATGAAAAACACACTGTCAGATAAGGTAAAACTGAGGCATATTAGCCATATGCTCATTGAAGGAGGAACATGTTAACATGTTCCCAAACATTCTAACTTTTTTTTTTCATTATCTTTCACTTCCAAATTTGCGATAATTTAGTTGGTTTTATAGATTTTCTCGTATTATCTGGTTTGGAGTTTGGTTTTTGTTTTTGTTTTGTTTTTTTTTTAATTATTATTTTTTAACACAAGTTTAACTTGTTAACTGCTGTTTTAATTTTTTTTTTTGTTCCACTTTCATCCTAAGTCTTCCTAATAATTGTTTCAGCCCAGGGCTTTTAGCCTTTTTGATGCTTAAATTTTCACCTGAGCCTATGAGTACTTTGTATATGACTTTCCTCCGAAGATGACTGCTTTATCACTTGTAAGTCCCAGACTGAAAATGGATTGGAATTGCTGTAATTTAAGATTCAAAATAAATTTAATTGAAATATGATAGCAGTGGATTTTCAAGCACCATGTTTTTCAGTCTTTAGGTCACACACTTACATGTACTAGTAAGTGTGAGAATTTACATATGTTTACAGATGTGGGTTCAGTTTTTTCAGTTTTCTTCTTAGATGTGATGTATTTATAATATTTCCGTGTAGTCACATTGCTGGAGCTTTGTGTCTTTATTCTTTGTTGCCAGAGGAGCAGCCCTGAAGAGCTTTATTTTCCTCCCATATATTTAAGGAAAAGATTTTATGAAGAAAACAATGCCATAATGAAAAATAAAATGTCAAAGGGGTATTGATAAGAAAGAGAAATATCAACCATGGCCTAGTAACGAAGTCTTACTCATTTCTTCAAGAGAGTTTTATGCCAATGGAAGAAATGTCACTCTAGCCCATAGGAAGGTCAGTTTTTGTTTTTGTCAACGAAACGAATAAAACTTAACTTCACAATGCATAATTCCAGTGAATGAATTGTCCATTTCTGATTAACAGGTTAGATAAATGTGATATATGCCAAATGATAAATAACATAGAGTGCATGGATCTACTCCATTGGAAACACCAGATGCTACATGGTGATAATATATTAAGAAATCAAATTACTTGATGGGATGGTTCACAGCCAACCAGATGTAGTATGTCCATCACTAAGTCACTTTGCCAGCCTTCCCAGTATGCACTCAAGAACATTTCAATAAACGAAAGGCTTTTTGCCATTTAAAATCTTTTGGAAATCCTAACATTAAATATATAATGGTTTTATAGGGAAACTAAACCAAGTTTATTATACTCAACGCATGTTCGTAGAACATTTGCACTCTTTAGAAGGGTTTCTCTGCCCTAGGCATGCAGTGGACTATGGCTTATACCTCCTCCTATAGTAGAAATGAATGTAATTTCAGGAAAACAGGACCCAAAACAGAAAGATAGATGTAACTCACTGGCAGAAAGACTTCATTAAGCTTACGACCTTTCTACTTCCAGAACGCCCTCCAATAACTTTAAGAAAATCTTCAGCTGCTATTAACACAGACAGTATTTCTTATCTCTAAACTGAAACTGAACATGCAACTGAGCTATTCAGAAGAATATACTAATGTGAAGTCTGGTTTGCAGTTTTCCTGGCAGCTGTGAATGATGAGTGTACGAAGGCATACGTACCTAAATTGTCAAGTCCTTTTTGTTGCTTTCTAGGCTGTTGCTATCACACAACATTAAAAGAAGATCATTACAAACCACTATGCTAACTATTTATTTCAACCTCCTTTTAGAATCAATCACTTAAGTGGAATGCAGTGGAGTATTTCCAAATAAGCCAGGCCACTGACCCTAAACGCTGTGGAATTTCTATGTTTCTGGTTCTTCCCTTGAGTTTATCTTTAAATCTCATCATTCTGACCTCCCAAATACATGGTTGGCTCTGCTTCCTCAGCACATTATAATAGACTGCTAGAGAGATGTGGTATAGAAATTGCAGATCAGAGAGAGGGCTAGAAATGCGGTTTTATACTTCTTTCATGTTGCCAAAATACAGGGTTTCTGCAGGAACTGAAAAACCCTGTGGCATGGACAACAACGGAGACTTCTTTGTTAATGATCATACATTTTGACCTGTAAGTGCCTTACACTTTTGAAGATTTTTGAAGAAATAGCATGGAGCTGCTATTAAAGTACAAATGGTTAGGACTTTCCCATCTCAGTTTCCCTTTTCCGAACCTTATACATCATCAGGTGTCTGGGGAATGACCTAGGATCCAAAAATCTTCCTTAGTATTTGTAAAAGATGAGGTCCTCTGAAGTGTATGTTTTCATCATTAATCTTTCATTTTATTGAGAGCTTCCAGTAATCCAGATATGGTCACAAGTTCAGTCATTGAATCCCAAAAGCTTGCAATTTTATTTTTTTCTCTCTTATCTCTGGTTGTGCTCTGAATGGCATGCAATGGTATATTTAGCACAAGTGTAACAGATAAGTCTTTCAAACAAAATAAAAGGCTATTTATAAGTTTTTTCCAAGCCAGTGCATGTATTGAAATTGCAACTACAAGCACCCACTGGCTTGTGTATTCTTTCTTTATATCTTATTTGCGTGAAATGATCTCCATGGGAACCAACTAAGGGGATAAACTCCCCAAAAGCCCTTCCAGCAAGAAAGCCAAAGAACAGCTTTAGATATAGAATGGGACATAAGGAGCAGTAAAACAAACCAGAATGGTGCTACCATCTAGGTGATCCCGATAAAAGTTCTCTTTGCTTCCCCTGTAAAATTATACATTCAGCAAGAAATTGTCTGTCTAAACAGGCTTAGAAAACAGGATCTTTAAGCAAACATTCCCTTTCTCTGGGAACAGCCAATGAATCTGGTTTGAAACTCTTAAAGGAGACAGTTACATTAGGTCATGTCTCTTGACTTGGCATCTTGCAACACTGATTCATCACCTGGCAAGCTTTGGAAATCAACTCAGAGACTAGGTCTCTCCTCTCAGTTCTTCCACAGAATGCTGTTGAAATTTTCCATTCAGAAATCTCTGGTTGCATCTGCTCTTTTGCTCTGCATTGCCACATCAGAGTTGAAGTTGATGGTAACTTCAGTGGCAGTTCTGCTCATGCCAAGGAGAATGTAGTTCAGTTCTTAATACATGTTCTTGTAGCCTTACTTTGTGCTTCAGAGACAAGACACTACGCATTGAGTCAGCCAGAACTCAGTCTGTATTCTGGTTTCTGTTGAAACTTGAAATGCTTTGACAGTGTCAACAAATATTTAGCTTCAAAATCTCATTGTTGAATGTGCTTCTGAAAGAACTTTCAGTGAAGTTTATTATAAACAGATTTGACAGTTGAATCTATGGTCTTGATATAGCCACTTTTCATGTTAATATAGTTGTTTAAGTTGCTGCCATGGAAGGAGAAAACTCTTTTGAAGAAGATAAGATGCAGAAGACTTGGTAACAAATTTATATTAAAAGAAACAAATGTTAACTATTCCCTATTATGGTGGGATTAGAAGATTTTTCCTTCTTATTCGCAAGGTAGTTTACTCAGTTTTGCTTAGATTACTGGTGAGATCAGGACAGAAGTGTAAGTCATTGAAATTTGAGTAAGTCCAGAATTAACAGTGTTCTGAGGACATTCAAAATGGTTCTTTTCAAAAACAGCAGTAGCAAGATGGACTAATTCAGAAACCTACTCTGTTCTGGTACAAAGTACCTTTGAATGTCTGCCAGTGAGCACAAGAGAGAGAATATTTCAATTAAAGAAAGATTGGTGCAACTTGCACTATTATCTAGTAAAAAAAGAAGCTCATAGTGCCTGTAGGGAAGAGTTGAGCCCATTCTAGAGGAAGGCATTAATGCCTTTGTGCTCTTGCCATAAAAGATTGCTACACACTGACATATCCCAACCAATTAATTTCTTTCATATTACAACAAAGCAGATCTACCAATTCAGAGGTATGGCTTTTAAACTGGTATTGGTGCATGTATTAACAAAATGTTTTACAAATGTTCGTGATCATTTTAGAAAGATAGTTATACCACAGAGAGCTGTATGCTTTAATCTCTGTGGATGAAGATTTGTTAAAATTTGATGTAAGATGAAAATTAGTTGGTTTTCCTCAACTCTTGGGAACCTTAAATTTTTGGTTGTTGTTTAAATTACTTACATACTTTTATCTTACTTTTCAGTAGTTTGCATATATTGCCTCATTTTTTTTTTTTTTGTCAAATATATATTCAAGACTATTGTTGACAATTTGCAAGAAAAAGTAAGCTTAAACAAGGCTGACAGAATTTGTCAGCTTTTATGTTATTAGATATCTTAGTTTAGGGGAAAAATTATTATGTGGATAGTGAAATATTGAATCAGGTCTCTGCTGTCGAAGGTCTTTAAAAACTCTTGACTACACATTTACCCTCAGCTCTGTGCTGTCTAGCAACAAAGGTGGAAAATTCTATTAAAAAAGTTACATTGTTCCAAGCAAAGAACAACACTGTTGAAGGTCGCACTTGAACCTGGACTGTGGATTTACCACTCCCATTTCAGAAAAATAGTAATGAGAAATATGTTTCCCTTGAAGAAGGAAAATCTGAGATACAGAGTTTCTAGAAAACTGTTTTCTCAAAAGCTGGTTCTGATTCAAGAAAACAATCAGGCTACCATAATTTATGTTGTTGGCAAGAGTCGGAGTCATGACACCTGCAATAAGAAAGCTCTGGATGTGATACTGGGCAGTCTCTCATAAATCATGCAGTTTGCCAGCTGCCTGTCAGAGGAGAAAATCCTACATATAAATTTAGACCCACACAAGTGGCTGCTGGGTACAGGGGCTTGTGGATCAGACCTTCCAATCCACCTGCAACTCCTTAGCAATATTCTTCCCTCCTCATACTCTTGAGAAACACACCTTTATGGGTTGAACAGGAAAAGTTCATAAGTCTGATTTCTTATGAAGAAAGTGCATCAGTAAAGTACCAATCCACTTCGTTCTCATATGAATTCAATATATCTTATTAAAATGAATGGCAGATAATGTTTTCAAAATCAGATATCTCTACTTAGATGCTTCAAATTAAATTCAGATGCATGAATAAAATTAGTCTGCCTTTCAGAAGAACTTGGCAAATCAATTTTCAACTGAAAGTTTCCAGCTCGTACTGGCTCTGGCTGGGATAGAGTTAACTTTCTTCATAGCTGACTGCATGATGCTGTGTTTTGATTTGTTGCTAAACCAGACTTGATAACATACCCATGTTTTGGCTGTTGCTGAACAGTGTTTGAACATAGTCAAGGCTTTCTCCTTTTTCCACTCTGCCCCCTCTGTGAGTAGGCTGGAGATGGGCAGGTGACTGGAAGGGGATACAGCTTGGACAGCTTGCCCGAGCTGGCCAAAGGTATATGTCAGACCATATAATGTCATGTTCAGCAATAGAAACTGGGATAGATGAAGAAGAGGGGGTTTGGCTTCTGAGGCAGCCATTGGAGACTGGCTGGGCATCAGGATACATATGAGAAGTGGTGATGAATTCCTTCACTGTTTTGTGGGTTTTAATTCTTTCTTTCATCTATTGAACTATCTTTGTCTTGTATCTTTGTCTTGACCCAGAAGTTTTCTTGCTTTTCTTCTTCCTATTTTCCCCCATTAACCCAGCTGGGGTCTGGGGCAGTAAGCAGTTGTATGAGTGCTTGGATGCTGGTAGGGGACAACCCACCACACACCTGTACACTCAGGTATTTCCACTAGATTGAGAAAGAAAAAAAAAAAGAAAAAAATAAACTAACTTATAGCTCTTGCCAATCATTTCCCCCCCGCCTCCCC
>NW_009935851.1:0-13057 GCF_000696875.1 Nestor notabilis | reverse complement strand
GAGGCGCTGTCCGTCCTAGCACGCTTCCGGGCCCTCCTCGCTTCAGCGGGCCCTGCTCCTGCCCCAGGGCCGCCTCTTCGGCTCCCCGCGCCGCAGCAGTGCCAGCCTGCCCGCCCGCTAGCCCCTCCCGAAGTGCTTTGTGTTGGGTTTAACTGGTGCTCAGGGTACGCGGGTCACAGGGAAACGCTGGGAGCACGGGTGCTGTGCAGCTGCTGCTGGTTGCACAGTCCTGAGCCTCTGACAGACCAGACCTAATTTTGACAGGCCGCAGTTAAATACTGGGGGCTCTAGGGTTAAAAACAGTTTACACAAAACAGTGGGTTGTTTTGATGAGGTTGTCCGTTCATCCCATTGTTAATAAATCGCTTCAGTGTCTTCTTCAAAGGTGTTTTCTCTATGAGATAAGGAAACTTGTATGAGCAGTAATGTGGTTTTGCTAGTTATGGGCCTCATTTGTATACCAAACGTAAGAAAAATCCATGTCGAGAGCAGAGAGTTGTCTGAAAACTGTGTCTCTGTGTGTGATGATGTGAGGCAAAAACTGAATGTCTTTACTGCCCCAGGTCCTACAATATTTAAGAGCTCAGCGATGCAGTGCTACTTCTAGTGATATTACCATAACAGTTGTGCTGAAAAGATTAGTTGTTGGAGGTCACACATTCACCTACTTAGTGTTTTTCAGCAGAGAAAAATGTTCTAATATGGTTTAGTTTTGGAGCAGTTTGTATTGCGCTAGTAGCCAACCATTCAATTGTTTGTTTTATTAATCTTTGTATATCTTGTTGATTATTTGCCTTACTGGAATGGCTGAAGGGTTGTTGTAATTCATTATGTTGAGCGGTAAAATGTTATGTTATGAAAGAGAGATTGCTACTGGTTAGATTTAAATATTCCCTTAAACCAATGAGCTCTGACCTGTGTTCTTGACTAAACTACCTTTGAAGCAATGCCGAAGACTGCTTTTCTTGGTAATTATCTAACTATAAATGTTCTTTCAGTAAAGTTTTGATGTGATAAGAAATCTTAACTTAGATTCTAAACTGTGTCATGTGATATAGTTCAGTCTGTGCTACTTAAACTGGGCCAGTGAGTGGTTTCTTTTCAGTAAAACAGGCAGTGTTAGCTGGTTGTATTTCTTGGTCTGCTGTGAAAGAACTCTTATGTATGATAAACAATCACACATAATCACAAATAATGTAATTTTTACACCAAGCAAAATGCTTGTTCCATCATAAAGCCATCAGTAGCCTTACATATGAGATTCTTCACTTGATCTGCAGAGGTTAACTGTTACAAGATTGTAACGTTAGTTCTGCTTATAGCTCAGATTTGCTATGGATGTATCTGTGAAATTAATGTTGAGGATATGGGAGGTTTTATGTTTGTGATCTTTAGAGAATTGCTCTATGATCTATAGAGGGATCATCTTTTGATATGGCTTATATACTTCAGGACATTAAAAAAAATGGGGTGGGGGCCACAAAATCATGCTCAGCTAATAATGCTGAGTAACTTCTTTCTCCTGCAGTGCAGTGAAGGGGGAGAATAAGAATTACTTCCTTTTGCCTGTATTGAAAAAGTCTGTATCTCTATTGTATGAGTTTCTATTTGGTTTTTTTTGGTTTTGCTTTAGTTTGAATTAAAGGAGATTGCAGCTCCTGAAGCCTCATAATGAATCCCTTTATCTTTTGAAGTATAACAGGACTCTTTTTTTCTCCTTACTAATTATTCCACAGAATGTAGCTTTTAGATGTTTACAGAAGAAATGCACTGTTTTAAGGTTCTGTGCCTCCCCACATTGGCCTTGGCTTGTAATTATTTTTTGCAGCAGTCACTGTATGGCAGCATCTGAGATAATTTACAATTTTCTGATTTAGTAAAGTTTCATAGATCTTTATTATCATCTGAGGCCCTTGAGATATTAATAGAGGGCTGAAAGAACTCCCACTATCCCGGAGTTATGTAGTCCCACCCACAGATGAGGAGTCCAGGAAGTAATGTCGGAATTGCTTTTGGTGATGTGGCAAAAATGTTTCTGTTTAGAATCTGGTTTATTTTTGTTTGTTTTCTATCTTGAAGGGAGCTGTAAAACTTGGTTGAGGTTAACTGAGAAGAAAAATAAAGCTCTTAAACTGGTAGCAGGAGTATGTACTGAAAATGAATTCCTGTGGTTCGGTTTTTTTAACCTGAGTTCAGAATCCTGGCCCTTCCACAGCTTTGCTCGTGCATGCAACTTTTCTGTCACTGCTAAGCTCTTAGTGTTCAAGAGAGAAACTCTCTGAATAATTCTAGCAGTGGCCAGGGTTTTGGTTTAGGTGGTTGTGGTAGAGCTTTTTGTCTGTAGCCACGGTGTACAGAGTCCTGAACTTCTCTTATCTAGTCACTCAGTATTTAAAACTCCTAAGCAGCTTTTTAAAAAGTATTTATTTTGGTTTTGTTCTTTGCTTTTAGAAACTGAGGAGACAGGAAGGTGGTGCTGCAGTTCATATCTCAGTGCTTAGATGTTGTAACTCAGCTCCTGCCTGCTCAAGGTGAAGATGTCTAATAAGGCTCATTCCTGCAGTTCTGTATGGATTTCTTTTTCCCTCCTCCCTAAATGGGCAGGATCCTGTTTTGCCTTTGTAAATACCCTTTGCTTTGCTTTCTTGACAGTTTCTTTTGGAAACTAGTTTCTTTTGGAATAAATTACCTCTCTTTAAGAACAATTCTTTAAAAAAGACAGGGCAATCCAGAAGAAACCACGTGTAAATGCTGGTTCAGATAATGTACTGTAAAGCTTCGCTGAGCTTAGCTTTCTGTTTTAAATGTTATCTATGTATCATGCTTTGTTTCCACAGCAACCATGTCAGAAGGGGACAGTATTGGTGAGTCTGTGCATGGAAAGCCTTCTGTGGTCTATAGATTTTTCTCAAGACTCGGACAGGTTGGTTTTCTGTAAGGCTTTTCTGATTTCATTAGAAGCAGGTGTCAATCAATGCAGCTTCTTAATTAAACTCGTTATGTTTTGGATGAGTTGTTCAAATACTAACATCTGTATGAAATACTTATTTTGAAGTCTTTTAAAAAATAGATAGATATTATAATACCTGGCTTAATGGAATAATTAATGGACTTATGTGTGATATTGCACAGTGAAAATATGTTGTTATTGTCAAAAATGAGGAGTGACGACTTCAGTTTTCGTGTCAGATTCATCTTAAGGAAAGTAAACTTGCATAAAATATTGAAAAAATAAATTGCTTTATGGTGCCCCCAGCATGAAGAATTTTTTTTTGTGTGCCTTTGTAAAAATACAGAACTTTTCAAATGCTTGTAAGTATGTTTGTGTGATTCAGTTTATTTGTAAGGAAGAATACAACTGTTTCATGTTACTCTCCTTCCCAAAATACTCCTCACAGATGCTTACTGTTTCTAATTGCTACCCTGTACTAAACTTTATTCACTGTGCATCATGTATTTTACAAATGTATACTTTATATTTCTTCCTAGATCTACCAATCTTGGTTAGACAAATCTACTCCATATACTGCAGTGCGATGGATTGTAACTTTGGGTCTGAGTTTTATCTACATGATTAGAGTTTATTTACTGCAGGTAAGAAAACTGGATTTACTGCTAAAGTAGATTTAGATATTACTGTTCTATTTTTTGTTAAGGGTTTTTTGAAGCATGGTATTACTTCAGAATTACATATTGTGTTATTCAGCACACAGTAGAAGGTAAATTAGATAGTCTGAAGAAAGAACACATTTTGTTGGTGATAAACTTCCTGCTTCAGAATGGAGAATGTGTGAATGCCTGAGGGTATTCGCCTGATGGCAACAGAAAGTGGAAGTACTCCATTAGTTGTGATGGAATTACATATTAAATGTCTGATAACTCTGTTGCAATTAATTTTTACTGTAATATTAAAGCTGTGTAACAACATGTTCAGGAACCAGTGGTTACTTTCTGTTGTGCAAACCATAAAGAACTGTTTTTAAGCATTTTCATCAGTGCAGGCCAGCAGCAGACCACTTCTCCACTAATCAGATGCCTCTTTTTCATGCCAACCTGCAATTCAGTTATGAACTTGAGACTTGTTATTCCTGAAACCTGAAGAATGCAAATTGAATGTGAAAACTCTAGAAGTGGTAGTAGTAGAAACAGTTAAGAGTTTGAAGCCTGCAAAGGTGATTTTAAAAATGATGGGTTTATGCTGGTTGCTGCTTTTATGATCTTTACATTTTGAACATAGAGCCCAGATGCCTGAGAACAGATACCCTCATTATTGATGGATTTGTACTACTCTCATGTTCTGAGGCTTGTTTCGATTAATATTAGGTTTGCAGTAGTATACCTTAGAAAACATGTAGCTTTAAAGGCTAATGGATTTTCTTTAAAATCTTGCTTATTTATATTACATTACGTTCAGTTGTCATTTAGGTAGCTTTAAGTGAAAACTGTTACATGCATTTCTGTCGGTGCACAAAGAAAATAAATAGATTCATGAAGGTGAGTTGATCTTTTCATAGAGTCAGAATGCTTAGTTTATACAGTGAGAATTTCTAGTATTTTTATTTAAAAGTCCAGCAAACTTTTTGTGTTAATGAGTGGATGTAGAAAAGCACTTCTCAAGGAAGCAAAAAACCAGATTCTTTAATCTTGTTGAAAAATCAGTACCTGAAAATGGTTTTCAGAAAGACACTCTTTTTTCCTCCCTGCTTCAGGGTTGGTACATTGTGACATATGCCTTGGGAATCTACCACCTAAATCTCTTCATAGCTTTCTTGTCGCCAAAGGTAGACCCCTCTTTAATGGAAGATTCAGGTATGACGAATAATTCAGTTCATTTTGCTATAATTTTGTACTTAGTCAAACTTCCAGCTTTTTTTGCCTGATACAGTAAAGATGTGCATTACATTAGAAGCATGACGTATTTTTAGACTTGCAAAATATCTATAGAGCTTGACATCAGGAGTTCCTATAGAATGTCTATTATTAGTATTATTATTTTCAGGATTTGAACATTTTCCATACTGTATTAGTTTTCTATGCCTTGAAGGAAGGTTTAGGTGACTTAAGTTATCCCCGCAGTAACTCAGGTGACCTGGTGCTCCTTTCTGTTACCTATTTCCTTTGGGGAAACCAATGTTAAGTTACATTAAAACAGTAACTGGAACCTGTGTGCAACAGTGAAAGTTTTTCTTTCTTTTTTTTTTAAGATGAAAAGTAAAGAAAATCTGGAGTCTAAGGAGTGTGGAAAATGAGTGTGAGGGGTTTGTGGTTTGTTTCTTTTCTGGGTTTTTTCAGATGATGGTCCTTCCTTACCTACAAGGCAAAATGAAGAATTTCGGCCTTTCATTAGAAGGCTCCCAGAGTTTAAATTCTGGTGAGTGGATCTGTCCATGCTCTATATTTGCATCAAATCAGTGGTAGCTGTGATTGAGGGATTAATTGTTAATATTATTTTTAAGGCACTCTGCCACTAAAGGAATCCTGGTTGCTATGGCATGTACATTCTTCGAGGCTTTCAACGTTCCTGTTTTTTGGCCAATCCTTGTGATGTACTTCATTATGCTTTTTTGTATCACTATGAAAAGGCAAATCAAGGTAACTTTCTGAAAATAGAGTAGCATTTGTGATGTCAGAATTTACAGTGTTGTTCCAAACTGTCCATCCAATTGAGCATATTAGAGGTATAAGATGTATTGCACGTGCTTCTTTTACTAGAGGAACAGTTAACAGTTGAACTTAGTTCAAGTGTTGGATATTTGCAACTTTGAGCAAATATTGACAATGGGAAATAAAAATGCTTGGTAGAAAAAGTCTTCATACACCACCTTACAAAATGTAATGCTCACTTTCAGAAGGTTTTGGTCATAGAATTCAGTATCTAGTTTTTATGCATGATGAGTCTTAATTTCCCACCCACTTCCTTTCTTCAGTTAACTGTGGCTGTTTTTAATATAGAGATCTTGTAGGATCTCTGATGGGTGAAAAGGGAAGTTCTGACAAGTTGGTATGAGAGGGTAGGTGAAGAAAAGGGGAAGAAGAACATAGGCAAGTCATTCAGACCAGTTTTAACAAATAACTTACGGTTTGTTGGCATTTTAAAAAGAAACAATTTCCTTCCCAGACACTCAGAATTATGGCTAGGTACTGTTCTTCAAAGTTATAAATTAAAGGGTCGTAAAGAATGAATACCTTTGTGCCCTCTCCAGTTTCCTGTGATTCCCCCAATGAGTAGTCTTTACCGCACCGTAAAACTGTTTGGTATACCCAAGTTTGAGGTTTATAAGACTGGGCTCATACCCCTGTTTGGATGTAAACTGCTGTACAATTAGATATTTCTTTACCTTTTACAATACTGAAGAACTGTCTTTCTAGAGTGCTTTGTAGTTTACAATGTGTGCATAAAACTTTTTTGTAAATATTATATAAGTTTCTTGCCTAAAAGATAGATCTTTTCTCTTTACAGCACATGATAAAGTACAGATATATACCCTTCACACATGGCAAGAGGAAATACAAAGGGAAAGATGATGTTGGAAAGACCTTTGCTAGCTAGAAGATGCAATCAACCTGTTGACCAATTCTGCTTCTAACTAAAGGAACGATTTTGAGCCATTGTAACAATGCCTTTTTTCTTCATAAAAAATGATTAACAGAGTGGTGACAAAACAGTTGAATTTTTGTTTTAAAGGATTGTGCTATTTTTATCTGAAATATCAGTTTCTTGAAGAAACTGGCATTCTAACCGAATTGCATTGAGTTTATTATCTTTTGTAAGCAGTTGGAGAAACTTTGGATAATCCCATGGATTTGGGATTATGTATTTCTTTCAAGACCCATTGCACTGGAGCAATTGATGGCTTAGAGTTGTGTATTCTTACATAGTTCTCCTGCTCAGTATCACCCTGAAGTGCTGTGCACGTATGTGGAGGAAAGATGTACAGTGGCACACGTGATGCTGTTTTCTGCTTCATGGCCGTGTGCTATTCTCATAGACAAATTCAGCAGACCTAAATAGATGCAGAACCTAAGCCAGTTTCCTAAATGCATGGTACTACAGAGTTATAACCAAATAAATATAGATAGGAATAAGAAATCTACTAAATTATGGGGTTTGCAGTAGGGAAAAGATACTCATAGCTTCTCAAGTAACTCGTTTGTGTTGGGTTTTAATGCCAGTTTCACTATGACATCTCCTAGCAGATGCTAAAATTGGGCTCTTTCATGATGACTCAAACTTTGTTCAATATCACAAATTCCTTTGAGGACCTGGAATTATAAGAATATATATTTTAATTGTTACTAGTTGGAGTTTCTTTCATACTTAAGGATTTCTTGATTAATTTAAGCTGACTTCATGCAGCCCCTTCAGAATATACCCAGACTGGCCACAGCAGATAAATGGTGTGGGTTTTAACACAGCTTTTCATTTTCTGTGGGGAAAAAAAAGAATCAGAGATAAATGACCTGCATGTAAACTTTTTCATGTGATACAGCTGCAGTTTTATTAAGTGAATTTTTAATTCCAAAATTTATTAAAAGACAGTGTCCCCCTTTACTTGTTCTCTATCTTTATATACATATATCAACCTAACAGTATTTATGGCTCCTTCTCAATAACCATTACTCTTAATTTATCTTCATGAAATGCCTTTTGCAACTCTTCAGGGAGTATTCAGTGGCAGAAAGTAGGAAAAGATTAGCTCTTTGAAGATTCTGCATGGAGAATAATGGCAACTTCAACAGACACCAAAGTGGAAAATATAGGTAGGAACCCTTTCATCTGATTTTTGTCAAATGTATTTGTTATGGAGCTCTGAAATTCAGTGTTCAGTGATCCTGGGGAAAGGACAGGTAGTTTTAGTTCACATTGACCTGTTGTTTTTTGTTTGTTTTCATGTGTTTCATTGTCAGTGTGGAAACCAGTAATGTTAAAACTTAAAATTATGGAAACACATCACCAGAAAGGGCCTTACGAAAGTCCCAGTCATGGGTGCTTGGAGCTTGTTGCCTAAAAATCTGAAAGCCCTGGCTTGGAGAAGCTGTCTTAGGTTGCTGCAGTTCCGAATAATATGGCCAAATTGGGGAGAAAAATACGTTTATTATGTTCATCAATATTAGCAGCTGGGATGACTCCTATGTTCCGATAATGCCATCCATTGCCAATTAGACATTTTTACCTCCACTGGATTTTGAACGTTAGTGGCAGTTTGAGATGAACGCCTGCTCGTTCTCAGGTAGGCAAAGGTGCTCTGCATTCAGTGGGATTTACACTTTTCAAGTAGGGATAGTAGGTGGTGCTGGGACAATGGCATAGTTCCCTGGCTGACTCAGCATGCAACAGCCAGACAAGTTTGATGGCATTTTGCTAAACTTTGCTCTATTTTTATCACTTAAAAGTGCTAAAAATAAATTACCCATATAGAATGCACAAAAAGCTTGGCTTGACAACTTCACAGATGCTGCCCAGTCATCAGTTGTTTCCTATTTTGTTTACAGTGCAACTGAATGTATTTTCTTACTGTTCTCTTAGTAAGGAGATCAGGCGGTGGTTTTCCTTAGGTAGTCATGTTTTGATTCGTGCTAAGGAGCATTTTTCTCCCACTGTTGCCTTGACAGTTTTAGATAGGTGAGGGGTGCCTGAAAGTTTTCTGGTGTACAAAAGGGATGGTATTGCAGCTCTGAAGATCACTTTTGTACAGTAATGATGAAGGGTTTGCATAGATACCAGCAACTGTTTGGGTTTGGTTTTTTTAATTCCATTTATAGCTATGATGAAAAGTTAAAGTAATTTTTGGGTCTTTTTGTGATAACACTTGGAGATTTAATTGTTAACTAGCTGACCAAGATCTCTGCAGTACAAATAACCGTCTTAAAAGAAGTGCTTTTACTGTAGCACACCTTCCCCTGCTACCCCGAGTCCACGTTTAGTGCCATTTGTGAAAGACTTACTGAAACTGTAACTCACAATCCACGGAGTGGATCATCTGGTGTTTTCTCCCCGTCTGTATTTAAAGAATACAAATAAATCAATCTTGCACGTTATCTGTCATGCAGGAATGACAGGATGTTAACTAACAGTTGTCTTTTTCCCTGCTCCCCAGATACTTGTAAAACTGGATTAATATTAACTTATGGGAATAAAACTTGATGAGGTGGTGCTGCCAAATCCCTCCTCCTCTATACTCTCAAGTACTGTCTTAGCTACATCACCCTTATTGCCATAAGGAGCAGAGGGCGTCTCATGGCTGAAATTGGCTTCTTCCCCATGTTAGACTAGAAAACATCACACAGACAAACTCAAGCAGTGTTACAAACTTAACATTTTATAGTTGAGTTTAGTGTACGTACTAGGGCTTTTCTGAAACACCACTTGTTAGATTGCTATAGTTTAAGTGTCTAGAATACTTGATGAGAAGTCTTTGATATCTAATAGTGGTAGACAAGCTTTGAGCTTGGAAGCTGAATGTTAATAGACGAGTGTGCAAATTAATGTGTCTTACTGTGGGTTTGCGTTTCTTGCTTCTGTTGATTTAAGTCATGGTTTGTCACATCAAGGAAACCTGCCTTATTGTTAACCTGTTATGAAAAAAGAATGGTACATGTACATTTATCATCAGAACTTCCACTGCAGTTAAACTGAGGATCTGTTCAGCTCTTGTCCTTTTCCCTGAAGCCTACAGCATGGAAGCATCATGTTACAGGAGAAGGGGAGTCTTAGAAATCATAGAACCTTCCTAGTATCTCAGGCAAGCTATGAAAGGTTGGAAGACTCATTATCTACACTTTAGAGAATGAGAATCTGATTGGAATTCTTCTTTGTCCAAAGTGAAGAAAACTATTAAATTTGTCTTAAGCACTTTTTAGAGAGACATATTTTTAATACAGTCAAGAACCATGTTAGAAGAAACAGAAGGGTAAAGGCAGAAATACATTTATTCTGTACAACAGGAATGAAGTGCCACTTTGCACAGGCAGTTACCAGTTTTAATAAAGTCTTTTTCTAGGACTGACTCAAACTGTATGACAACTTCATAAAGGGTATGAGAGCTGAGGCCATTGTCATCAAACAGCAGATTATTTCCTTTAGAGTTGATAGTGACGTAGGTAGATCAGTTTCTGAGGATGGAACTTCTCTCTGCACAATGGACATTCTGTCTGCAAGAGGAAAAATTAGACATTATGAATTGCTCTGTTTAAAAGTTTAGGGGAAAAAATACAACTGTTTAGATATGTCTTATTCCACAGTGTCTATAAAATCCTTAATGGATTAAAATTCTGTTGTATTTCATTAATCCAGTGCAAAATCAAAGTTTAAAATACCACGCATAAGAGCTAGCTCAGTTTGGTTGTAACTCACTTATGCCTTTTTACTGGAAATCAGGTGAAGGTGGCTTCAGAACGTTACCACTCTTGTTTCTTTACAGTCAAATTACAGCCTAGGTCTGTAGATGAAGGAATTGCCTCCATGTCTGGCTTCCACAGTAGGCTGATTGCATTTCAGTGGTTGGGACAGAAAACTGCTCACCTTATTTACCTCATCTATGTAATGTACAGTCATTCTGTTCTAACAAAATCTATAGGCTCTGGTAGACTCTCGTGGGCTTTTGGGTGCCTTAGTGAAAGAAAGGGTGTTATTACTTCAACACCCAGGCTGAGAGGCATTTTCAAGTAGAAATTTCATCACATTTACCCCTTCCAGCCTCCAGCTGTCCCTCAGTACTTACTCTGGTGTTACACCACTCCGTGATGCATTCCCAGCAGAAGAGGTGGCCACAAGGAGTGGCTGTTGTATGTCTCCGTTCTTCCAAACACAGCGTGCAGCGGGACTGGCGCCCAGGAGTCTTTTCCTTGGTCATATTTCTAGTTAACATAGTTATATATTACTTAGTTTTATGTAGCCTGCTTGTAAGAAATATTTAATAACACAATCCTAAAGTAAATCCTCTCTTCAAGTATTAACCCTTTTTTGTGAAGATCTCGGGAAAACACTAACGCAAAGAGATGCTTCAAACAGTGAGGAATTCTTCAACTGTTACATCAGGTTCTAACCTAGCCAAAGTTGTCACTCCAGTTAGGGGTGACAGTAGCTCCCTGTTCAAGAAAGCTGCTACGTTTCCCACCATTGCTTCCGCCTCTTCCCTAGTAAGTAAAAACCATCATACTTCTGATGAGCTAGGTTGCGGTGTAGTTTCCATTCCTGCCGTGCTCTCTGCTTCTGTTTGAAGCTGTACATCTGCACACCAATTGTTAGAAGAAGATGGCAGAGTGAAATGATTCCAAGAAACTTGTAATTTGATCGAATGCTTTTGTCTTCTCCTTGTGGTCCTCCAAAATGCAGCTACATAATTCACAGAAATAGAAATGTTTTGTTACTGTGATTTGATGAAACCATAAACCACCCCCCCCCCATCAATAACCATAATTTGGGATTGTCACTTCTGTCCAATAAATTGCTATGTTTCTAGGAGTTACCAAACCCTTGTCTCTCAGGAAGTCTAATGTGTCCTGGATGCATTTTAGTAAGGCAACACTTAACTGCCATTGGTGCAAGGATCAGTTGACTTGAGTTGTCTGTCTGTCCATCAGAACTGCTACTTTGATGGGTTTGGTTTCAGGATGTAGCTCAGAGAAACAGACACCTCTTTTTCCACATTAACATTGGCAATCGTTGAGGAGTCTTGTGTCTACGCACATGTCTGGGCCAGTGGCTGATGGTTTTTTGGAAGGATACTTATTAAGAAGACACATGAAATTAGGCTATTCATATAGAGAAGTGCTAGCTAAATGTGCTGATTTTTGTTCAAAACTATATTTAAGTATTTCCCATGGAGTTATTAAGGTGACTTCTCACTTCCTGTGTATTTGCCGAAGACACACGGAGCTAGTGTTCTGAAGTTACACAGGGTGTGAAGTTCTGACTGCACTCATGTTTACTAGCCATAACCTTTTGGCTGCAGGGACTCACAACCCCTCTGCATGGTATTAAAGATGCTCTCTCACCCCTATTGCAATCAGCTACAGCCAAATTCTGTATCACTTTTACACACACAGCATCCCAAAGGAGACCAAAATACTGCAGTGTATGCTGTCTTCGAACAAGAAATACTTACATATGTGATTCCTGTGAGTCTTTTAGACAGGTGATAAAAAGTGCCACTTATGTAGAACACTGCCAGATGCAGTCGATGAAGCAAAGGAATGCTTTGTTTAAGAACATACACGATCTGTAAGACTCTCTTCTTCTGCTGCTCTGTAAGCTCCCCAACTTGTCTCTGTATCCAGTTTCGTATTAAGGTCCTACTGGATAAGCCAAGTGCTGGGTTGCTCTGTAAGGTGCTAGACACATCAGCTTCTGTCTGCAGCTCGTGTTCCAGGTGCTGTAATCCCTTTTCTAAGCAATAAGGTACTACAGTGTGAAGAGCAACAAAGACAGCCCGTCGAAGAAAGGCAGGTACCCTTTTCTTGGTTGAGTCAACTTGAACAATGTTAACATACTCTTCACCCAGCGTCTGGTAACCTGAATAATGTGTGCAACAGAGAACATGCAGGGTAAGACAGCAACTGCAGTGGAGACAGGCTGCTCCTGAACCAGGTGAGAACCATCGGGGTTTGGAGGTGCTGAAGCGCTTAATGAGGTGAGCACTATGGTTACCTCAGCATCTGCAGCAGCCCTGCCTGCAGTGGCTTCAGGCTTAAAGCAGGGATGCTTCTTCATAGTGTCATGCATCCCTTTTTAAAAAAGACCTCTTTGCTGTTAAAGGACATCCATATTTAACAGAACATCTGTCTGGGCTGATAAACTGCTGCATTTGATCTCCCAAGTTCTGGCTGTTGTGTGGCTTTGTATTTACTAAAAGGCATTTATAGGAAAGCAAACCAAACCAACCCCCCACGTTTAAGAGAACCACTGCCGGGCAGTGTCATTCCCGTTGGTGGTCACAACACACAGTTCATTCAGCATTCAGGAGAAACGCTAAATAGGAAGTTAGGAGCGCCTTACCTGACAGAGTGGTGAGGGCGAAGTAGGTTACATCAGAGAGCAGTTCCACCTCCTTCCTCC
>NW_009935850.1:30758-48855 GCF_000696875.1 Nestor notabilis | reverse complement strand
CCCCAATTGTTAACCCTATGGAAATATACTAATTACTTTTTGGATTGATAGTAAGAATGTTCTTCTACTGAGTATTTGAAAACATCCACTTTAACTTGGCCACATGAATGGCTTTCAACGTCTTTGGCCAATGATGTATACAGTTTGAACTGACACTTGCTGAACTAGCACTAATACTTCCAAAAGTGCTTATTCTGTCCATGCCCTGAACTGTCTAGAAACAAGTCTGGAAGCCAAAGAGAAGTCTGCTGCAATAGTGATCCTCAGTTAAAAAGCACTCTCTTTCATGATCAGCACGTTGATAATACAGACGCAGCTCCAATATGCAAAATGCATCCAGTCAGTTGACACTGGGGAGAGCATGGACATGAGAGCCCACAGAAGTAACACCTTCCTGTTGTATCGGGATTGCCCTCCTGTGGTGAATGCTGAACTGGTGCATTATGACAGCATCGTGGCTATAACGCTTTTTTCAGGTTGAGAATTAGCATGCAAATGATGTTTGTTGGGTCATTTTGCAGATGCTCTAATGGAGATGAAGATTTTTCAAGCCATGAGCAGATGCAATGAACTAGAAGAATAGACCCATTCTCTCAGGGCTAGGGAATTCTGGATGCTTTTTTGTTGCGTACACTTGTAATGTCTTAAGTTGTACATGCATACTTGTGCAATACAAGTATATATATTCTGAAACAAGACTTTATCTCCAGATTGATTCAAAGTAGGTTTCCTGAAGAATCTAAGTGCAGTTCCAACTGTTAATGTTAAAGTTCACAATATTGGATCATTAATGTAAGAGTTTATTTGTATGACGAAGTTGTGTGTCAATTGTTTAGTGTCCTGGAAACCTTCATTAGCTTAATTTGGAGGTTTGATTTTGAAAGATAGAGGAACAAATGCTGAGACCACTAGTTTAATGCAACTTCTCCTCTTGGTATAGTAAAGCCGTTGTTCTGTGTGTGATTTATGGTACAATGGATTCTTTGATAATCTCTCTCCTGTGATTTCCCTGATCTTGTTCTCCCAACATAAACATATGTTCACCTTAAGGATTCTAAGCTTTTTTTGTTGTGTTGAAAGGACTTCAATTTCAATAAATGTAAATGAAAGCTAAAGGGGAAAAGCCATAATAAATCACAAAATAATGATCATGCTACTATTGCCATCTGTATCACTATGAAAATAATATCACAGTATTACCTGATTTGGCATTGATGAATAAACTGATCATTAGTTAGAATTGAACAGAGTGAACAGGCAGATAATTTTTTAGTCTTTTCTATCTATATTAAAAAAGAATGTTTAAAAAGTCCAAGTGTTCTGTGTTAAAGCATTGCTTAATGGGCCTTGAGACCAAGAAGGCAGATCCTTGCTTATAGTTTTAGTTGTACTGCTTCAAGTTAATGGCCAGCTGTCTTACTAAGTATGTGTGTAATTGTGTGCCTCCAAACTGCTCCCTGTAATTGTTTTGGAAGTGGTCATGTAGAGATACACAGACAAAATAACAGGTGGTAAGGCTTTCAAAATGCAAGAGTAAGAATTTAATGTCATAATTGCTTGTACATTTGTAATGTTGTATCTTGTTTTGGCGTATCGCTAAACCAAATGATTTTTTTCTGTCTCTTCAGCGTGTGAGAATTTTCTATTCAACAGTATGACTCTTAGTGTCTTGTTCAGCTGCAAGCCAGTCCAGTACAGTTTATAATCGCTTCTTGCTTACTAAGAAAACCAAACTAATGCTTTAGTTTACCTTCACTTTGTGGCAGAAAGATGAATTAGAATTCTCTTACAGTAGAAAAAAAAATCTACAGAAAATCTACCTTAAGTTACAAGAACAAGCTAGTGATATATGTTCTCTGAATTATGATTTGCAGATATTTTTTTATTTATTTTGCTAAAACATTGTAGCACACTTATGATGGAATGCTTTCGAAGATGCTCATTTTGAAGCAACTTTAAAGTTGCTTAGAATCTGTGTCTTGGGGGCATGGGGATGGAAAATTAATGAGTTCTATATCTCCAGCATGGGACAAAAGGTTTAGAATATGATATTTATTTCTCACCTCCAGCCCCCATCCCCCCCAAGGTTTTCTGAGATGTGAGCAGATGGGACTTTGATTTCAAACATAAGCCCAATGATAAAAGATCGGAAATCACACCATTAATAAATTATAAGCAGTAGGTTATAAATTTTTATCACTCACTATTGTTAATTAACCTTTAAAAGCTGATCATGTAGAGAAAGCCTGGGGTTTGGTTTCTGTGGGAACACTTTTTAGTAGTAATGAGCACCTGAGGATTCTTTTCTCTCCCAGAGTGAATATGACATTTTAAAGATTGTGTGATGCCAGCATTTCTCAGTATTTTAAGCATAGCAAGAAAGCTTGGTATTTTCCATAAAGATGCAGAAAGGGCAGTGATTTTCTTCTGCTTAGGCTGGATGTGATTCCAAATTTTCCACTCTCACATTCAAGAATTAGTCCCATGAATAGCACTCATTTTCAGAAGCATTGCTGGAAACCTTTTGCCGACATTTTGCCATCAACAGGAGCGAAAATGAAGGCTTATAATGACTTTTTCATCTTATCCAACTAGATATGCTTGTATTTTACAAGCCATTTAAAAATATTTTTTCTTTCAAATAAATTGAACTACACTAAAATAGGCATTAAGAATAATGGCAAAAGAATACTGTTTTAGGATCTTGAATCAAGTTGCTTCAGATGGTGCAGAAAGATCATTTGATTATTCCAGTTGCATACGTAGCATGACCAGGATCTTGCAAAAGCTTTGCACGAACTTGACTTTTCATTTTTTAAAAATGAAAAGTCTTCAGAATGAAAGGGACCAGGGGGCAATGTCTGTAACTTGTTTTATGTACATAGACTCTTCTCTGCAGGTGAAAAGACCTTATGCTAATCTCCTATTGCTACACACAGCCCCAGATCCCAGTTTGACAGTCGGTCAAGCTGTTCCAAGCAGCATAGATGCTTTAAGTATTTAGCAAATAACTGACACTGACTTCAGATGTTAAATACATGAAAGTGGAGAGCCGTCTTGTGTGTAATATATAAACACATTGGATTCTGCTTTTTTTCTTCAATGTTTATTAATTTTCTAGTCTCATTCATCTTTCATCTAGAACCACAAGGGTAGACAACACAGTGAACAAAAAGCTTGAAAACAGTTTTGAAATACATTTTCAGGTGAAATGCTTACAGTTAAAAAAATTGTGTGTAACTATAAACATAGTGCTCAACAGAAAAGTGTAAGAAAAGGTTGCAAATAATTTTGTTAAAGGGATAGAATTCTGTATCATTAAGATACTGGTATTTGGTATTTTTTCATTATGACTAAAACATGCTTTTTTCTTTTCTGCAGGAAACCACAATCTAATATGGCTATCATGTTAAGAATTAGAAGTTGTCTGGAGGTAAGCCTAATATCTTCTGAATCTATATGGCTATTCTGTGGTGCCTTTCCTTCTCTTAAACTTCACTTTAGACTGGAGAGTTTTCTGACGTTTCCAGATGCATGATTTTTTTTATTTTTCTTTTTTTTGGATATAGAGGTTTGGTACAGCATTTATACGTAATGCATGATCATACTGTGATTTATGTTTATAAAAATTGTAAGAAGTATGAGCCAGAAAAAAATCAGATTCTGAAAAGGAAATTATAACCTCAAGGAATGTGTATCTAGAATTTAATTCTGTTCTATGATCTATTGAATCCTAATGGCTTAGGTACTGGAAAAATTTTCAAATAGAGCAAGAGTTTTAGTGCAGTGAAACCCCTGCTTTACTGAAATTAGATGTGGAACTCCTTTTTATTTTATTTTATTGGAGACATATTCTTCTGTAGTCTGGATTTGAGTTTTGGGATTACAGCACTTAATGTTTCTTCCCACTGTGCCAATCTTCTCCTTCAAAATGCTGAATTCTAGCTGGGGCTAGAAGAATTAAATTATGGTAGCAGCTTCTGCGTAGCAGCCAAAATATTCTCTACAGTCAGAGGAGGTTTATCATGCACCTGGCTTCTTCACTGTTTAAAAACACCTACTCTTTCTTAGCTTTTAAATTAACAGTAGCAAAAGCTGAACCTGAAGGAGTCTGAGAGGTTGGAGAGGCTTCTGGTATCTGAAGAAGTAGTTCTAATATTGTCAACATCGCTTTTCGAATTTTCTGTAAGAAAGCCTGTTGAAAGAAGGAATCCTTGTGGTAAATCACTGAAGAGCGTCCCTCAGACAGATTTATTCTGAAATAAAAAGCAAATAAAATATGTTTTACTTGTGTACTTATGTTTATACGTATTACTTCTGTAAATGATACCTGATGAAAGACTGATGAAAGGAGAGGGTGACTAGCAGATGTGTGCCTTAGGTAGCTGCAATAGGCACGGATAGCTGACGGGGCAGTGTAACAGACTGGCCATGCCCTGCAAATGTCATTGCTAGTGCCACAAGAGCTGAGCTACTGACAGGGCTGTCAATATTGGCAACAACCCAGGTGAAATTAGTATCAAATCAAATTAGTTTACCCGTCTCAAGAATTGCTGCTTTCTGCTCTAGTGATCCTGCAATAGTACCCACACTTATTTTTAGATCATTCATCATAAGGATCTTTCACAATCTGGAACATTCTATCCAGTGAGTAGAAAGAAGTAAAGCAAGAATGAATAGATAAATCTTCTATCTTTTTCTATTTTTCTCAGGTTTGTTTCTTACATATTGTACTTTGAAAGCTTTACTGTTCACTGGATGTGTGCAATTACTTTAATCTGAAGATACGTGTAGGAGGCCCTTTGGTTCATGAAGGCAGCTTTTTTGTGCAGTATCTCAGTGATATATATCTGTGCAACAACTTATTTAGTATGTTGTCAGGAATGACTTTTTGCGTTTAGGGAATTGGGTCACATGATGACTTTTCCAAAATTTATGTAAAGCAAAGTGTGTGTCTTATGAGGTCTGGGCTTGCACTGCTTGCATATTGATTCTCTTTAGGTTTCCAAGGGAATTTCTACTTCTAAGTACAAGGCTATTTTCTCAGGCTAATAAATGCACAAGATAAGAAACGTATCTGACAACTTTTTAGAGCGCTCTTAAGCGAAAAATGCCAGAAAAGAAACACACTAGACAAGGAACAAAGATTTTTTTTTTTTTTTTTTTTTTCTTCAGAAGTCCTTAAATACAGCACCAAGGAATGTAGTAATTTGTAACCTTTCTGATGCTAATTTTATCAGCTACTGGTTGACAAATGACAGGGCCAATAAAAACTCATTAGTTTCCTTCTATATGTCTGTGCATCGATCCGTGATTTGCAGAGTAGGCATTTTCTCCACTTAAGTTTCCATGTCAGAATCTCTTTCATACTGTATTTTAGATCCTGCTTAAGAAGCTGATGCTTGAAGTTGCCTTGCATATGCTATGGGAAAAGGCTTTGGGGGTGATGTGCTTTTTTGCCTCATACTTTGTTGTATTAATATATTGCCTGTAATCATATAGCTGTTTATAGTAGTAGAAAATGCTTGCAAAATTTTTGAAGTAGTGAGAATTTTGCGGTCCCCACTGCAGCTACAGAGCTTTATCTCACAGGTGTTCAAAATGTGATACCTTACTGGCTTGTTACTGTAGACAATAATCTTGCTTTGTCTCTAATTTACAGCAGCCTTGGGTTGTACATTTTCTATCACTGAACTGTCACTTTCAGTTGGGGGTGAGAAATAGTCAGGAACCCAGGAATACTACAAGTCCTGTTATTGCTTCAGGGTTGTGTCGGGGTGAGTTTCCTGCTTGCTGCCTCAGAAGTGATTAGCTAGCTAGGAGTTTCTTAACCTTATTCCATTCCTTCCCCCCTCCCTAGATTTCCAGGAAATCTTTCTATGTATAGAACAAGTCAGAAAGATTGTCCTCCTAAATTGAAAAAGATAGTTCTATTTGATCTAGTAGGCTGTATTCTCTTATTCACAACATATATACATTATCTGTGAGACTATTTGTCTCTTTATCCTATTATGCCTGAGTTAGCATATATTTCTGGAAACAGCAGAGGGGAATGACCTAAAGTTTTGCTCCAGGTTATCTAGGTAAGTGCCTGTTTTGGTGTATGTATAAAGCTGTGTGAAAAATGATGGAAGATGTCACGCCATAACCCTCTTTTTGGCTTCATGGTAGTTGTAGAGAGCTATAAGGTTCCCCCTGAGCCCTCTCTTCTCCAGACTAAAGAACCCCAGTTCCCTCAGCTGTTCCTACTCTCCAGACCCTTCACCAGCTTTGTTGCCCTTTTCTGGACCTGCTCCAGCACCTCAATGTCTTTCTTGTAGAGAGGGGCCCAGAACTGAACATAGTATTGGAGGTGTGGCCTCACCAGTGTTTTCTTCCAAATATGCCTCTAGTCTGTTGACTAGTATTTTATCATGCTGGTACAAGATTTGTTGGTTTTGAATTTCTTCTCAATAGTCTTGTGTGATTTCAATCATGGTGCTTTCATTTTTCAGGTCTAAGCTCTTTACACATATCTCTGTGTTCATTAAAAAATATTTTTGTGAAAGGCTGATTTTACTTTCCAAATATTCTTTTTGCATAGCTCAAGGCTTCTCTAATAGGTTAAAATAGATGAGACCATACTTGTTTTTAAAGCTTCATCCTGGTGCATCTGTGCAAGTGCACATGCTTCATGCTAAGCTTTGTTTTCATTCTGCTGGAAAACAAAACAATGTTTAAAACTAGTGTTATTTAAATGCCATTTTCCTTTTTTTAATTAGAGACTGCAAACATCTGAGTTTGGCTTTTGTAGTACTGCCAGCTATAGGAGTATAAACACTCTTGGGCACCATGATGAATGTTTTAATGTAGTCTGTAGGGGAGGAGAGATAAAAAAACAAACAACCTTTTCCAAATGGCACTCTTGGGTATAAATAACACAACAAATATCAATATGGCTACTTAAAAGTCAGTAAAATTAGGCTGATTATTTGCTGTTCCATGAGTGGCTTCAGTGTAAACAGGTGGTGTTTGTATTGTCTCCAGAACAGACAATGCAAGTATGTACAAAACCCAAGTGCAAATGAGCTCTGGGTACATAATATCCTCTGGGTATTATTTAAATATATTTGGCATTTAAAAAATTAGCAGGGAGCACGTCTAATGAAACTTAATTTTTCATTTTAGAGTTGCAACTAAGTCTGCTCAGGTTCTGACTTAAGAATACATAAGTGTCTTTGATCAAAATATTCAGGCAAATCATCTATGCTATAATACTCAGTAGCATACCTTTGAACAGATTTGACAGCTGCTAAAAGAACTAACTTTTAGTGTCTCTGTAATATTTCAAGGCCATTTTTATAATAAATTTACAGAGTTTGGGATTCCTCCCAGTTACGTTCAGCTCAATTGCAACAGTGCTGCAAAATGAATGAGAGAGAACTGAGCTTTGTGCTCATAAATCCATATTCTGTATTTTTAGGGTTATATTTGAATTGTGTAGTTAGACATTTCTATTGTAAACACCCCATTTGGAAGATGATGACACAGATTTAATCAACTTAATAGCAGAAATATTCTGACATTTGATCTGAAAGAAATTGAAGATGATCGGCCTCTTACTAGACTGATTACCCTAATAGTTATAAAATGGGTCTAGATATTGAATAGTTTTGATTGGCTTGCAATAGTGTCAAACAGTGATATTAATCTGACATAACTACCAGTTTTCATTCTTCACAATTTGTTAGTTTCATCAGATTAATGCAGCAAGGAGAAGGTAGAAAAGAAAGTTTCTTGAATATTTGTATGATTTTGAACATTAGTGTCAGGGAATTTACTGTATATGAATAAGGCAGGAGTTTTCCTGAACATATGCTAGAATATACTGACTCCAGATAAATTTTGTTCTTTAACTTTTCATAAAATAATGGACAAGAGAGATTACTGAAGGTCAGAAGACAAAGGCAATAGAAATTAAATGACACAAAATTCAAGACATAAAGATTTCATTCTCTTCTCTCTTAAATAAATAAGCATAGTAGCTAGGCTTAGGTTTTCTCTCTGAAGATTCACCTTGCATTTCTGTCTGTCTTCTGTGAGCAGCTCATAAGACTTAAATAATGACATCTTTCACCCCCATTTCAGTGGAAATAGAGAAGATAGGTTTTGTGTTAAACTAGGAAAGGAAGAGAATAATTGCAGCTGATTAGAGGAAGGGTTAAGGAATTCTGAGGATACAGTTAGCCTTCAAATGATCATCTGGCTTTAGCAGTAGGCCTCTTTTTGTCAAGGAGAGATTCAGTCCATCTGACCACAACAAAGGATGTGAAGCAAGTGCTGAAAGAGCCAGATGGAACTATACTTTGTTCAAGGTAGGTAAATTGAGGATATAAATGAAGTTATAGCTGTAGAGTGAAGGACATTGAAAACAAAAACCTGTTGTTTGGTTTTGTCTTAATTTTTCTCAGAACATCCAAATTATTTATGTTCATCAAATGAGCCCTGAATGAAAGAAGCTGTTGCATTCTTAACAAATGGGTTGTGCAAAACTCAAAATATAGATGTACTCAGCTGTTCTACAGCAGCAAAACTTCAGAATATTTCTGCTTGAGACAGAGTGCCAGATGGAGTTATTCTTAATGTACATTGAGTATTACACACTTAAATCTCTGAAAGACTTCTGTTCTGAAGTTTCATTTCTTACAATTTTTGTTGACCATCCCTGAAGTGTCATGGGGGAAGCTCTGAGAATTTTTACCTTTTTAATCATTCTAAAGGTGGAAATACACTGAGAGGTATGTTTTATGTGTATTCACATAACCTGTTTCAGTATTACAGCCTCTTTAGTAGCCAAGTCCATTAAATACTCTTTTCCCAATGGCAATAAGCAGACTTTCCAATAAACCTGTGTAACCTAGTTTACTTCATAGCTCAGAGTGTGATGCTGAGATCTCATGAGGAGAGATGTGCCACTTTCTTTCTATTTTGGGAAGCTGTAACTGGAACACTTACCAGTTTGTAAAGCAAGCATGCTAACATTTATGCTGCTCCTTAAAATCATTTGCTTATCCAGAGTATCAGTGTGGGGGGCCTACTTAGATGGGCTTTTACTGTTGGCTCTATGGTCTTAACACATCTTATAGAATCATAGAATGGCCAGGGTTGGAAGGTACCTTAAAGATCACTTATTTCTAGATGTCCCTACCATGGGCAGGGGCATCTTCCACTAGACCAGCTTACTTCAAGCCCCACCCAACCTGGCCTTGATCACTGCCAGGGCAGCCACAACTTCTCTGGGCAACTTGTTCCAGTGTCTCACCACTTTCATAATGATTTTTTTCCTAACATCTAATCTAAATCTACCCTCTTTCAGTTTAAAGCCATTCCCCCTTGTCCTGTCACTACAGGCCCTTGTAAAAGTCCCTCTCCAGTGTTCTTGTAGGCCCCTTTTAGGCACTGGAAGCTGCTCAAAGGTATCCTCAGAGCCTTCTCTTCTCCAGGCTGAACATGCCCAAATCTCTCAGCCAGTCTTCACTGCAGAGGAGCTCTAGCCCTCTGATCATCTTTGTGGTCCTCCTGGACTCGCTCAAGCCAGGTCCACATCTCTCCTGTGTTGGGGGCTCCAGAGCTCGATGCAGTACTTCAGGTGGAGGTCTCAGGAGAGCAGAGTAGAGGGGAAGAATCATCTCCTTTGACCTGCTGGTCATGCTTCTTGTGATGCAGCCCAGCACACAGTTGGCTTTCTGGGCTGTGAGCACATACAGACAGCTCATGCTGAGTTTCTCATCAACCAACGCCACCAAGTCCTCTTCAGGGCTGCTTTCAATCTATTCTCTGCCCACTTATTTGTGCTTAGTGTTGACCTGACCCATGTGCAGGACTTTGCACTGGCTTTGTTGAGTTCATATGTTTCACATGACCCTGCTTCTCAAGTGTGTCAAGGTCCCTCTGGATGCCATCCCTTCCCTCCAACGTGTTGGCCACACCAGGCAGGTTGGGTTGTCAGCAAACTTGCTGAAAATGCACTCAGTCCCACTGTCCATGTTGCTGACAAAGATGTCAAAGATGTTAGCGCTGGTCCCAGCACTAACTCCTGAGGAACACCAGTCATCACTGGTCTCCACTTGGATATCGAGTCATTGACCACAACTCTTTGAGTGCAACCACCCAGTCAATTCATTGTCCACTGAGTAGTCCATCTGTCAAATCTTTGCGTCTCCAATTTTTAGAGATAAGAATGTTGTGCAGGGACAGTATCGGATGCCTTGCACAACTCCAGGTAGATGACAACAGTCACTCTTCCCTTATCTGCCAAAGCCATGGCTCCATCATAGAAGGCCACCAAATTGGTCAGGCATGATTTGTCCTTAGTGAAGCCATGTTGGCTGTGACCAATCACCTCTTATTTTCCATGTGCCTTAGCACAGTTTCCAAGGGTACCTGTTCCATGATCTTGCTGGGAACCAGTGTGAGACTGACTGGGCTGTGGTTCCCTGGGTCTTCCTTTTTTCCCTTTTTAAAAATGCAGGCTATGTTTCCCCTTTTCCAGTCAGTGGGAGCTTCATCAGACTGCCACAACTTCTCACATATGATGGGTAGTGGCTCAGTCTTTTTCCATTCTGCTGCTTTGCTCCCTTCATCTGTTATGCTTGCTTTTAATTTTCTCCCTCTCGGGATATGTATTTATATTGCATTGTCTGTTGTAAGTCTTTGATCATGCAGGGAATCAAATGAACAATACAGACTGCATGGGTGAAAAGGCTGTATTAATAGGTCCCAAGGAATTACTAGGATTTATGACTAATTTTATTAGCACAAGAATAATTATTAAATATTGAGCAGTCAAGAAAATGAGAGTTCTGTAACTTGTCTAGAATGACTCATTGTTTGACTATAGCCTAAACCTATTTTTTATGGAGAGAAATAAAAATTTTCTCAACCCTTGTGCCTTTGCACATGTGTAAACAGATTTGAGGTTTCAGATACATGGTACTGTGTGTGTATATATGTATATAACAAAAACATGGACAGTTTTGAGTGTACTTCTCAAAATGTGCTGAGATGTTATACTTAAGAGTATATGTCATTATAAATGGAACACCACAAGAGGTTTAGTTGTCCGACTTGCTGTAGCTGCAAAATTATTTCAGTTCATTGACAAAGGATTCAGGTACAAATATTACAAATCTGTTCAATGAACTGGAAAGATTGTGCACTTGAGTACAAAAGGGACTACTGATTATGTAAGGATGTTGCTAGTCTTTTATTAATCTGATGTCAAGTGACTTTCAGTGATGTTTTTCTGAGTGTTCAGAGTTGGGCACGTCGTTGTGTTGACCTAGTCAGAATAGCGCATGGTGTTGCTATATTATAACCAAATTCTTTGCTATTTGAACATAATGCATGGGTCGAAGCCAAGAACACAGAGTCAGAACATAAACAATGATCAGTCGTTTAAACTGTTACAAGGTACTTCCCTAGCTTAAATGTGTTATTTTAATAACTATTCTGACTATTGCTTTTACTCCCACAATATTGATGGAAATCAAGACTTTCAGGAGAGCTGGATTATGGATATGGGGTCAGTTTTCCTGTCCCAAATTTTTAAAAGTTGAGAAAGCTTTGTTAGGGATTTATCCTAGCAAATTTAAGCTGGGTGTCTAATGTAGCCAGCTTAGATACAAGTATTTCCCCTGGAGGCAGGGGGATGAATCAATGTGGGTGAATCTGTAGTTTTCTATTTACTGATTAGGCTAGATGCTAGAGTCTAGGCACCTAACTTTCAGATGTTTAAACTTGGGAAAGGAGGATTCTACTATAATTAATTATTTCCCTTTGCTTCTCAAGAACAATAATTCAGTAGCTCAAGGGAAATAATTTCTAGAAACTGAGTTGCTGGTGGCAATTTTATGCTCTGTTGGGAGCAGAGTGTGCTCCTTCAGTCTTTGCAACAACTCCATTTTTTGGGGGGATGGGGGCTTGAGGGAAATAATGGCTGGGCTGAAATTTTTGAGACGTGAGGAGAAACTTTTTTAAAAGCTGTTTATTGAATATAAATGTTGAGAGTCTGTTCAACTGTGAAGCTCCATCCTTTTTCAGCTGTGAGAAATCATGGGCATGCAAACAAGGCTTTTCTTCTTTTAGCTCTGAGACACATAGGAATTAATAGCTATGACAAGCTAATATCAAGCCAAAACACCTATGTGTCTTTTCAGAGATATAGCTTGAAGATAATGAGCTGTGTAGTCTTGTTATTGTAGCTCATAACGTGGCTGTTTTCCTCCAGGGCAATCACTTTTATATCACAAAGGAGTCAGCAGATGATCTCTTTCCTGACACTCTTGTCCAAAAGATTCTTATTGCACTGCTGTGTTGTGATAACAGCTTCCTTGAGGAGTTGGTTGGGGTTTGTTGTTGTTGTTCTTCTTGTTTCTTTCAAACATATGCCCAGGAAATACTAAATTTTCCCAAAAGAGACTGGTATCCTTGTAAATCTGAGGCCACTTCAAAAAACCTGATACAGAGTGATTAGGGTCATTGGTCTTTGAAGCAGAAGTATCTTCAGGGGAATGAGTATTAAATGGATGCAAAGACAAAACAGTGAGTCAATGAGAGGAATTGATAGGTAAGTGGAATATGGCTTGAGCATAATTTGGGGGAGAAAAGGGGGGAAGGACGAATAAAAAAGAAATTAAGAGATGATCTAGTTATGCTGGAATGCAGCAGTAGTAAGACAGAAATGCAACATGTGACTCCCTGTAGCCAGATTTTTTAAATAGCTTGGATGCCCTCCAGTAATTTAAATGAATCTTTAGCATGACTCATGACCAGGCTGAGCTTTGCCAGTTTCACTGCAGGGAATTCCTCCTATGTGAAGGTGACACTTTGTGGCCTGTATAGTTTTGATGTTGTGTGTCATGTTGCCATCTAATCATTTTAATAGAAATATGTTAGTACATCTTATGCTTTCTGTAAGATTATAGTAATCAGAAAAATGGTTAAGGGATAAAATGAGAAAGTACTGAATTTGTAAAGTTTTGCTATTGTTGTTATGTAATTGTAGTGCAGTGTACAGGGGAAAAGTGAAATGTGAGCTACTATTCAGAAGATTCTCTAATTACATTTACTCCAGTTATTGCTATTATTTATTAATTCTGTGTGCTTTTTTCCTTAATTAGCGATAAGAATTTTGATACAAGAATTATGTCTTCATTTTCATTCTATTGCAAATTATGTCTCAATCTAGAAATCACCTGTTTTGTAACTCCACAAAAACAAATAGATCCCTGGTTTTGGACCAACTCTGAGAAAAAGTTTGAATCACTCTTTTCAGGTTGAAATGTTTTTATCTCAAAAAACCCTGTCTGAATAATAATAATAAAAAACCAAACCAATAAAAAAACCCAACCAAAGCCCCTTTCCCAAACTCCTCAAAAACCCCATACCAAAAATCCCCCCCAAAAACCCAAGAGAAAACCAGCCCAAATCCTAAATAGTTTTCTGGATGTGCATCTCCTTTTTCTGCATGCTGAATATGTACCAGTTGTAAGGGTGAATTCGGTTTGGTGATATAATGCATAGCCACAAACACACTTCCGTATCTCAAAGATTGCCTAGCTTGCAATGTGAGGACATGGTTAGAACTGCATCAGCTCCTGGTCAAGAAAAGTGTAGATCCATCTTTATCGAGGCCCGCAGGGGTGCCTCATGGTGGCGAACTCTCCGTGGTGCTGGAATTCTTCTAAAGACCACAAGGCCCAACAGAAATAGTCAAGGTTACAATTTTCTGCCTGTTTGAATTAACTTAAAACTGGAGGGGGGAAGAAAAAAAAAAAAAAGACTGTAATTTTAGTTTAATTTTTCTATAGGTTTAAACTTGTGCAGTTTCTTACTTTCAGTTATTGCTAAAAAGGAAACATTATTGGTATGCATACCCAATCAGAAGCTCTTTCCATGACCTAAACCAGTGGAAGAGATCAACTAAAATCCACCTATACTACATGATAAAGCCTTCTTAATTCCTTAATTAATAAGATTCTCAAACAGCACCATCACCACTTTGTTAGTGGGGGCTACAATACTTTCAATCAATAGGTAATTTCCCAAAGAGGACAGATGTATCTAGAGTGAGCTAACCTATGTTTCTGATGCTACATCTCTACCTTTCTTTTGTAGACAGACTTAAATTTACACCTGGTCATGTTCAGGCAGGTCATGTTGAGCCATCCTTCACTTCTGGTAAGGAATATCATAGCTATGTAATATTTTGGCTGAGCCAACCAACACTTTTGACTGTGAGCTTATTCAGTCAAGCATAACATCACAACCATGTGGTTCCATGACTCCTATCCTGGAAGTGGTTGCCAGTGACAACATGGTATTCAGCCAGGATGAGTGTGGATGTATCTGCAAAACACTGTTGAAGACAAGGCTTAAAAATGGTGGAATTTCTTGGTCTGTGGTTATCCCTGTTGATTCAGTTCCATTTACTGTAGGCCAGTATGCTTGGCTGTCAGGTTTCCATTCTGCACATTCAATTAGGCTTGAATTGGTTGATGTTACATTAGCACAAGACCTTCTGTGCAGTTGTGCTTTGTTGTCATTCAGAAATTGATTGTAGTACTGAATTTTGTGAGCTTGCTAATTTCAATCCTATAAAATGCAACCATTATTTTAAAACCTTGTAATTTTTCTATAACTATATATTAATTTCTAGTTGAAGATTAGAGCCTCTAAGAACAAGTAGAAGATTCTGGTCCTTTATGTATACATAGAAGTATATATACATCTATATCAGCAGTTGTGGTTACCTGAGCTGTATTTTTGTTATTTTGGGGGGTTTTTTTAAGCATCAATTTTGCATAAATGTCAATTGATTAGTACCTTACCATGCTTGGTTAATAGATTTTTGGTTCAGCAATTTAATTTCTAAATCTAGGATTTAATGGTATAAAAGACCTACCTGAATTTTGATTGAGCTTTTGGACTGAGCTGAGGTTTTCATGATGGATATGTTTGTTGCTTTTTACAGCATGAAGTTCTTAGAACATCTGTTCTCTTCAAAGCATGCTTTCATATTTTGTTAAAAGCTCATACTTTCTATGTTTATTATGTCCACTGAACTTTTGATAATGAAAAAAATCTAAATAAATAACAAATGTATAATAACTGTCTTTAAGATAAACCTAACAAGGGCCAAAAGCTACTGTAACATCTGGAGTCAGTTGAATGATACTCATCCAGTAACTGAAGTCTATTCATCTTAGACAGCTGCAGGAGGAAAAGTTGAAGGAGCTACACAGGAGGTTCTTTTGAATTAAGCCAGCGTTCTAATAAGAGAAGATTGTCCAAAGTAAGCTTGCCAAAGAATAGGAGCATTGACCACATCCTTCCAGCATCTATGGCCTGAATGTAGCAAGATGTTAATAATAGATTTTTTTAGATGCAATAGCTATTTGACTATATTCTTTTGTAGCTAATTTATAAAATCCAAGAAAAACATGAAAAGCTAGTTTTTAATTGGTAGATGAAACCAACAGTTACAAAAACAAACAATAGCCAATCTTCTGCTCTTGGCAGAATTTTGTAGATTTAGATGAGTATAATTTGCTGTAATTTTGCATGTCACTACTGGCTGGGATGGAAGTGCCTGCCTTGTTTTGGTTATTTCACATAGCTAATATTAACTTCTTTTCTTAGCCAGTTTCTAGGTGTTTTATGCTTATGAGAACAGTCAAAGATTATTCCAAAGTCATCTCTACCAAGATGATATTATATACGTCTTGCTATGCCTAACTTAAATTGGCCTTGCATGTAAGACTGATCTTATTCTGAAACTGACCTGGGAACAATAATAGTTTCTATACTAGTAACTTTATTAGAAAACTCTAATTGAAGAAATTGATCTCTGCAATTAAAAACACAGATTTCTTTCCTGGGTGGCTGACTGTATTTCGTATTTCACAGTATATTTTATATTCATTGCATACAGTGTTTTGTAACTGCTCTTAGAATATCTACTAGGATATTTGGGATTAGAATGAGTTGAAATTGGATCAATTATGATACTGATATGATGAAAACATATCTATATGGGTCTCATGAGTTCCTGAGGGTAGATTGATTTTATCTAAAAGTTGGATGAAAAGTATTTAAGCTTCAAGTCAGTACAATACCTATGTGAAATTATTGCTGTCTGGAGTTTTCTTGTTTCAGACAGACTGAATTGATCCTAATACAGGTTTAAAATAAATATTTAGAATGGATGATAAAATCGGATTGTCCTGGTGAAACCTGTATGACTTGCTTAACCTTGATGACTATCTTTAACACAGCTGAAGATCTGAGTTGAGTCCTGATATTGGACTCTGGGAAACAGACAGGATTCATAATATTAAGCTTCAGACAATATTCATGTGTATTCAGTAAAGGCAAACCAATGCTGTCAATGTCATCAAAGCTGAATACTCTTGTAATCCTGAGCAGAGAAGATGCATCTAAAAGATGTAAGAATATATGCATTGTAGATTTTTATAATCCTTAGTGCTCTGTTTAAAGAGAGAGAAAAATAGAGTTTATCTTGTTCAGATCACTTAAAACACCTTTACCATTCAACATTTATCAATAAATCTGGGATTCCTCACTACACAGACAAGATCAATTAAAATGGTAAACTTTTTGTTCAAACATGCAGTAATTTCCTAGGTGAATCTAGACTAGGCATTTGTGATTGACTATAATCTCTCAGCCGTAAACTAATATATTTGTGTTTAAATGAGTTTGACCTGATGTAAGGTTACTATCTGAAAATATTTAATATTAGATGAGACACTGAAAGAATTGGTTTGGCATATGTACAGTACACTTACATCTATGAACTCAAGTCTTCATGCCAAAAGAAATAGACTGATATATAAAGGTTAAATAGTGTATTTGCAGGAAATTGTGGAGACTTTCTAACAAGGTATTTACAGTTAACCATATATTTAGGCTTAATACAATCTCTTTAAAGGTTCTTTCTAAATTTCCTTTGAGACATGATTTAGAGAAATACACAAGTCTGTCACTATTACTCAGTATGTTAACCCAATACATATGCTATTCTTGAAAATACAGCAAGTATGCCATGCATCATATCTGGTCCTTAACTGTTTTTACTTGGTCATCTGTTTCTTCCCAGTGACTAAACAGCAAAATCTCTTGGTGACCATCCAGGTATTTACCAAGTTATCTTAAGAGGATAACTTGCTCTCTGGAAAAACCTATGTATCTCTTGATGGAGGAAAGCCAAACTATTGCTTTGATAAACTATTCCCTTCAGCTGCTGAGAGAGGATAGTTGATTCTTTTTTTAAAAGCCTGGGGGATGTTGCCTTATCCTAAGGCATGTTGATATGTCACAGTAATATCCAACAGATGGAAAGGGTAAATTATAGAGAAATAAAGTATGGAGACTAAATTGCCTATTAACAAGTCCATGATTAAACTCCTACTGTATTCCTTTTGGGTTATAATTTTTAATATACTGTTAAAATATATTCTAGTTACTCATAAAAATATTTGGTATATTCCGGAATATTTTCAATCAGGCTTTACACTAAGCATCTGTTTCTGAAACAAGCTGCTCAGAAGTTATTTAATACTGCTAAAGAAAGCAAGCACAATCCCTTCTCAGATGGAAATTTATATTGAAAAAAGATGCCTCTCTGTGTCTGCTGTAATGACCAACAGAATTTTAGATAACACATAAAGATCCGTGACAGGCCACCTGGAAGTGTTATTCACTACAAGCAGCAAAATTTTGTGGGCCACTAAATAGTAGGACAAAATATATCATACCATAGACACTTACATATTCCCAGTGGAAGCCAATGCAGACCAGGGTTTCAGCTTTAAAGAGTATGGGGGGGGAGAAAGCTAACTGATTTAAGTCAATATTTAATAACTGACATATACAGCTTCCTCTTGAAAACAGTGATGCTCAACAGCTAAGAATACAGTGATGTGTTTAGTTGTCTCAATATGGATTTATGTGCTCAGTTTTTAGGGTCCAAAGGTCATAGCTATTGGCCTTTGGGCTGTGGGAAGTGCAGTTCTTGATTGCTTGAGAGAAGCTG
>NW_009935850.1:23001-30727 GCF_000696875.1 Nestor notabilis | reverse complement strand
GCATTCTGTTCAAGACGTCTGTATTTTTCTTCTCAGTTTGCTATAATATTTTTCTTCATTTCTCAACTGTTCTGTATAAATGCCTACTATAAAACAGATGGCTGCACTTCAGTGGTGGATGAAGTGCTGCCTTAGATATCTAATTTATAACCTTAAATGAACAGAAGATATTTATTAAATTGCTGATTTTCATGAAAACAACCCAAATCAGTTCACTTTACATAACACTAACCATGACTTGAGCTAAAATGGAAAGCCTTTAGTTAAAAAAACAAACAAACAAAAACCAGCAAAACCCCAAACCCAAAAACCAACAAAAAACCCAGAACCCCCTCTCCCCCACCCCCACCCCAAAAAAAAGAAACCACCATAAAAAAAAACCAACCAAAAAACCCCAAACCCATGAAACCACAACCAAGACAGAACAACCAACAAAACAACCGACATAGTGTACCATTCATCTAGCTTTCTGTTGTATCAAGGGTTGGAGCTATTTGTATGATCTCTCTTCTAAACTTTTGACCAGCTTCTTAGTAGCTATTTCTTCTACCTTCAGAAACAAAGCACATGAATTATCCCATTGTCGGTGTGAGAAATTACATTATTACACAAGTTGTTTAACAGCATAATACTTGCAGAGAAGTTACCTAGCTACGTCCTGCTTTCTAAGAGTTATTCAAACTAGTCATGGCTCATGTAGTACTAAAAAAGCATGGGAGAGAAAAAGGTTAATTTTGTTTAACCTATGTGTCCATTTTTCGTAGCTCAAATTCAGTTTAGCTTCTCAGCAGGGTGAAGTATCATATCAGAATGCAAACGAGATACGAATGTGACAAATTACTAACTTCTGTGTTCTGGTAAAGTTACTGACTACTAGGATTGACACAAGTACTGTACATTCTCATTCTGTGGACAAACCACTCTTCCCTCGGCAACCTGAGATTTTCTTGTAACTTGTGTTCATAATCATAATCAAACAGCTTATAATTTACATTGTAATTTATATGTATATATGCATATACACAGTGCAATATATGTGTATATATGCACTTATATGTATGTTACTTCTGTGTTCTTGTCTCTTAGAAGAAAGGTGGTTTTTTTTTTTTTTTTTTTTTTTTTTTAATATACCCATTGCTGGTTAAACCTCCTCCCCATTCTTTAAGGATAGCTAGAAAATTCTAGTAAAGATAAGACTCAAGTAAGAAAAAATAAATACGCCTTCGTAATGGTAGATCCTGGGTTATGTGGTTATGTCAACAGGGAACTGAATTTAAAGTATGAAGTTACAGAAGTGAATGGCAAAAAATGGATCACAAGAACTCCACAGATGTAGTCCTAATGAATTCAAACTTCGATGCATACAGCTGGACTTCAGAGGAACTGAAGAACTTATGTTTTAAAGGCTTGTTCACTTCCTTCTGTTCTTGCTTTCTTATCCCATCTAAATGTAAGGGGATAATGCATTTGCCTTACTTTGAGGAAGAGAAAGGGTTTTGTCTGTTTAACCTAAAAATAACCATTATTTTGCATGGGGGGGGTTAGTCAAAATTGATACTAACTGAAGTTTTCAAAGTATGCTAAAACTTTTGTAAATTTTTAGATTATGCAAAGTCTACTTCTTTCTCACTGTAAAGCCTAAAGAATGGCCTCAGGCAGTCTATTTGGGTGCAAAATTGATGAGAAATATTTTCATTATCAAATTAAAAAGGCCTCAAACCAATAATTTGTTATTAAAAATATTGTTAAAAAAATACAGGTTTTCCTCTTGTTTCTTCTGTTTAATGAGTTCTTAATCTGGTAGAGCAGGGAAATTTCCAACAGTGCTAGGGAAGAATTATACCTGTGTAATAGCTGTGCTGTAGAAGATGGGAAAGCAGGTGCTTGCAGGGCCCTGATAAGCCAGTGGTTTTACATGATTTAAAAAAACAACCCCAAACTTATAGCTCATTGCTTCATTTATTGCTAAGGATATTACTGCTATTGCTGTAGTTACAGACAAAGGTCATAAAAAGATGGCTACCAGAGAACACTTGTCACTTTAATAACTTCCTAACTCTCTGTACTCTGAAGAAAACAGTGTTGCTTTATGAATAATAACTTGGGTCAGGTTTAGCATTGCTTCAATCGGCATATCTCAAAATTACCTGAGATTTCTAAAATCTTTACAGAGTAATGTTAACACAGCGGTCAGGCTGAAATCTTGGGAACCAAGGATCAGTCTTAAATGTTTTGTATTATATCATGCTTATCGCTTTCCATCTGCTGATCATAACAAGCCATGGAGTAAAGATCAAAGGATTATTTTATTTTGGCATGGATTATTAAATGTGTTAAATTCTCATTGTGTTTCCTACCCAGTAGGATATCCCTACAGAGAATGAAAGTATTTCAAAGGCTGATCTATCTATGGATGATCTTGGTTTCTATATACAATATCTATTGTTCCTAAGGTGTTTCTAAATGATACAGTTTAGTATGTCACACAATCAACTTTTATGAAGCCCTTTCCCAGGAAATAGCTAAAATGGACCTCTGAATTGTCATCATTCCTTGCATGTTGGACTGTTCCCAATTTCTTCTTATCTAATTGCAAATCTGTTGTAACATTCTGCTTGGCAGAGGATGGAGTGCATTCACTATTAATTGCTCTGCTAATGTAAATAGTATCAGAAGATACAGCTGATATGTATGCCTTTAGAAGTCAAGAACTAATAATAATAATGTTTAAAAAAGATAATTCTGCTTGGATAAATATTAGCTTTTACTGTTATATGAGCTCATTAGAATGATAGAAAATACATACTATTGATACAGGGATAATTCCTTTTCCAAAATTAAAATTGACTGCTTGATCTGCTATTTTCTGTAAGCAGCTATTTTGATCAGCATCGAAGAAGGTATATCGGTGAAGGAAAGACTTTTTGTCTTCTTATATGGCCTTTCTTATGGTCTTTAAGGAGATGAAAGGTTAAGTGAAACATCAGGGCAGAAAATGAATGGTTTTGAAATCATTAGGGGAAATGCAGAAAGAAAGCTCACAGAACTGAGGTTCAGTTGGCTCTACAATGAATGAAGCAAGGAATTCAGATACATGCTCTGAGAGATATTGTAAAGAATAATTAAATCAGACTTCAAGAGTATTTGGATTATTCTTGGAAGTATAAAAGAAATGCAGTGCAGTCTTCCTGTGGAAACTGCCTTAGTGAAGATGCATTATCAAGGGAAGAGTTATCTTGGAAGTCTAGTTTTTGATCTGTTGTATTGTAGTGAAACTTAGGCTGGTAGTTTGTTTTAAGGTAATATTGAAAGTTCACAGAAGCAGAAGAATTTTTTGGATTGTTTTGTTCACAACAGGAAAGTAGATGTGGTGTCTGTGTATGGAAGACAGGGTGAAGGGAGGAGGAATTCCAGTGTCCTCCAATGATGAGGAAGAGAAAGGGATGGAAAATGGTGTATGCGTTAAAGCAAGACTGTATAGGCCGAGTGTTTTACACCTAATTTCTGCTTGGATATGGAGCATTTATTACTCTCTTTGCAAATACACTCTGTATGTGTTTTCTCCCAAAGCTGGTTGAGCCATCAGGCCTACAGGGAGACGAAAATGTTTCCTAATAAAAATCTAATACATTATTTCTATTAATAATTCATGAGTATATGATAGTTTTCAGAATTTTACTATAATGCTTGAAGTTATCATTTAAATAAAAGACCTTATAGACTTGCGCTACACAAGCTGAGCAATTTCAGAAGCTGTTTTGGCAAGTAAGGTATCCTTACTCTTTGGTGTTCAGCCAAAAGAACAGGTGACTAGTAGTTAAACAGAAGCTTTGGATTTCTGAGAATGCATTCTATGTTTTTAATAAGTAAACATTACTCAGCCTAGAGACTATATTAAGGGAACTGTAGGAAAACTAGGATCCTAAATTTAAAACTTCTGTTGTTTCTAACTCAAAATTAATTTTGGTAGTGCTGTTTTCTAAGGGTTTTCTTTCACAGATGTTAGTGTATAAGATTTTCTTCCTTCTACGTGTAATGTGTGAAATAAGAAGGGTGCCAGTTATCCCCAGATAGACTGAAAACTGTGTTTGAAATTGAGGTTATCATTGTGGGGTTTTTTCCTTTTGTTTCCTCAAATGCTTTTCCAGGTCATGGCAAATTTGCCTTTTTTATGGAGTGGGCAATATGTACTATGCTAATCTTATCAAGGCTTTGAATGCCTGAGGGTTATTTGAATATGATTCATAGAGCCTTACCTTCCATTTCCTCTCAAGCTGATGTAAGAAGCAAAGGCAAGTAGTAGGAACAGGAATATAGATGCAGTCAGAAACAAAGAAAGGAGGGGGGAGGGGGGAATTCTACTTTCTGTTATTATTTTGTAGTGTCACAATAACAGAGATGAAATTTAGACTTTAAAACCTTTTCTACACACACACACATATGAAAGGGTTTTGGTGTAGTATTTTCTTTTTAAAGTGTTGGAAAGTTTCTGTATGTGTATAACTGAAAAAAATTGCATTGAGTTTTTCTTTTAGGTATCATACATTTATGGATCATTCCTTTCAAATGAGTCATGTTTGTTACATAGCATTGCCAAAGCCTGCAGTGGCCAAGTCTCAAAAGTGTATTTCATCTTCATAGCTCTGATCTTTTTATGCAACAGTAAGACTCTGAAAAGATGTAAAACTGCACCAGACAAAAGATGGGCCTTGCACTGATTATCATGATTTGATAATCAAGGAACTGGTTGTCTGAAGTCAAGTGGCACATGATGTGTCTTAGGGCAATTTCAATTATTTATGCTATTGTGGGAGGCATATTACCATGTCTACTGCTGCTGCTCGTACAATGTCAAATCTCTGCTCCTTATTTGAGGTTTATGCTCTGTTTCATGGAAGTAACTTTGAAGATAAAAGTCAAGTCATACGTACAAAACTAAATTAGCATTTAAGTAGGGGATTATGTTCATTTTAAAAAAAATACAATGATCTTTGAGGTACTGCTGGAGAACTTTATTTGAAATAATAGGTCATCGCATGAGGGTGTCTCAGAAACCCATGCGCAGTGAGCCAGTGAATAGGATCTCTTACCTAGACTGTGCTGCAGCCCTATACTTAAGCCAGAGCATGGTGATGTGTGGGTGCATGTCTCAAGTCTTTCATCCTCAAGACTGCAGACTCTGTAAACTGCACAGGTCATCTGAGCAGTTAATCTGTCTTTCATAACTCCACTATCTATCCTCGACAGCCAAGTTGCTGACCCTGGAAAAACTTACAAGCAGTCATAAATTGACAGGTACAAATTAGATGAGACCGTTAAAATCTGCAAGGGCAAAGCCCTGTTTGAATTTAGCAGTGTATATTAGGGAACTTAGGAGCCTGATATATTTCAGGACAAATGTATGCTCACTGCTCACCTCTCAGCAGTCTTACCCACCTCTCCCCTTAACTATTTCTTTTAAAATATGGTGTGGGAAGAAGGGAGCCAAAATATATTTTGATGGGTCTCCCACTCCCCAGGTAAGCAGGGGAAACTGACTGAAAATCATGATACGCAAGAAAACTTCCATTCAAGTTTTACCTTCTTGTCTGTTCTTGTATAATAATACCGCGTGTTGTTTGAATGCTTCTCAAAGTTAAATAAATTGTCACTGCTTTGTGCATTTCTTCATCTCTCATTTGTTTAATCTTATTTCTTTCTCTTATCCTCTTTTAGCAGCCTAGTCTTAGCTTTCTAGTGAACAGTTCTTCAGGCTCCCTTGCTTCTTCCATTTTGTTGGCTTTTCTTCTCCTGATGGAATATGTTCTATTTCTGGCGTTTGTGACAATCTCAGTGGTCTGTACAAAAGTTTTAAATACTGAATTTGATTAATTTAAAAATTAAACTTAAACACGGGAAGTTTAGATTAGATATAAGGAAAAAGCTCTTCACAGTGAGGGTGGTGAGGCACTGGAATGGGTTGCCCAAGGAAGTTGTGAATGCTCCAACCCTGGCAGTGTTCAAGGCCAGGTTGGACAGAGCCTTGGACGACATAGTTTAGTGCAAGGTGTCCCTGCTCATGGCAGGGGGGTTGGAACTAGATGATCTTAAGGTCCTTTCCAACCCAAACCGTTCTATGATTCTATGAAATTAAAGTTTTAAGCTATTTGGAAAATGGATTGTCTTTCATGCACAGTTGTCATCCGTGTTTGGAGCTTCTAAATGTTACAGACCAACAAATAATAATAGTAAATATTACACAATAGATAACATGAGATTTTATGATATGTTTTCCTGGGTTAGTTTTAAAAGTAGGGATTTTAGTTGCCATAATATGGAAAATCTTAGAGGAAACAGTGGTGTATGAAGCAACTCACTTTAGTAAAGATTGAATATGCCTTAGTTTTTCCTGTAAATCAGGATGCCAGATAATAACTCAGAGTTTCCCCAAAGATTTAGACAAAAGACCTAATGTGGTCCCCATACAATTACAATAATGAGGAAAAAGAAAAATAACAAATCTTGCTGCTTTAAATGAAAAGGCCACTAAAAATACTTAGCAATTTAAAGTTCCTTTGGGAGAAGAGAAATGTTGTAATTCAGTAGGAAAATAGTATTTTGTAATCAGGAAGGTCAGATAAATCTAGATGCCTGTAAGTCTGATTAGACTAGAACCTTGCAATTTAGACTAGGTGATGGTAGGCACTGATCACAAGTCAGGGGTAGCAGTTCTTTGGTTTTTAAGAACAATTGTGGGAGTCATGTTTGCTGCTTTAAATTTGGAGAAACTACAGAAGTAGAAAGCAGCTTGCAAGAGAACTGTTTTTGACTTTCGTTTGACATGCAAAGATGTGTTGGTATTAAAAGATTAAAAAAAAAATACTGTGTGTGGGGGAAAAGACAAATTTTCTTTTTCTTTTTTTTTTTTTCTTCATTTGACCACTGCAATAGTAATTTCTTTTAGTATCTTGCCCTGATTATTGCATGCTGCATCAAATGAAACTTCTGAAAACAGAGGATCAGTCCTTTACTGACAGCAAATAGGCACACTGTCAGTGCAGCTTGGTCAGGGAAATCCAGGGCCAGCTTGTAGCAAGGACTACATTAGCAGATGTAAAGCCAGATCTTTTGGTATTTTGGGTTGATGAAGGTAATTAAGGAACTTATGAATGCAGGTCCGTCTCAGAGTCTCATCAAACACCTGCTTGCTCTTCTGCAAGTTGCTCTTTCACCCTGAAACACTATTTACCTGCTTGGGGGAGGAAGGAAAGGGGAGGGGAGAGAGAGAGAAGGAGGGAGAGATTTGCTGCTACAAACTTGCTGGTTTTATTTTTTTATTTTTTCAATTTTAGTGAAGATCACTAGGGGATATCAGGAAATAAATAAATAGTGAAGATCAGGAACACCAGAAGTCTTCTAGTTGGAATGGTAATTCTTTATTAAAAGAAAAAATCTAGAAAGAAAAAGCTAGTGACTTGCATATGAGATTAGGAATAACCACAACAATGTACAGGAATATAATTTGGCTGTGGTATGTTCCAAGTACAAAATACAAACTTATTTTTATATATGTTAAGTAGTGGTGAAAAGAAAAAATCCCAAATGATTCAAATGATGCAAATCCAGTGAGCAATAACCACTGAAAGTGCACTTTTACCTGCATGTTCTGCTTTGTTTGGAACAGCTTCTCTCTCATTTTATGAAGGGGGTTTACTATTTTAAGAACTTTAAAGGGTTGATCTTTTAA
>NW_009935850.1:8752-22970 GCF_000696875.1 Nestor notabilis | reverse complement strand
GGGGGGGGGGGGGGGGAAGACAGGGATAATCCACACATAGCACTGATGTATTTTTCTTATCTTTATTAGTACTATCATGTTCTTCTGTTTTGATCTGTTTCATCCTTACGATGTATTGAAACTATTGTTTGAGTTCAGAGCAGCTGAAATCAATACTGAGCATATAGAAGATGTGATTGTGTGAGACTTCTGAGGGAGTGAAGCTTTTCTGGATATTAATAGAAGGGAAGTGCTTTAGCACTGCACAGTAGCTGGTAATTACCTTTTAAAGAGTTGTGATTTTCTCTGTTTGAATCTGAGCTTTTCTTTGGCATAAGGCCTCTTGGCCATCACAATCATTCCTATCCTAGTACAGAAATGATTAGTTGAATTAAATTTGGAAGAGCATTTGGAATAATTTTCTACAAATTATGCAAATATCTGGAAGGATTTTACTAGGTGGAGCTGACTTGTAAACTAGGTTGTCTTTCTCAACTTGTACGTTATGGACTGCTGGCCATCACAGGCTCTTGGAAATGATGGTATCTGGCACATTGCTGTCTGTTGATGGAAGGTTATAAATCAGCAGAAGAGGAAAGTAATAAGAGCATGCTTTTGTAAAACCAGCTCTTCTGGTACCACGTGAAAATTGTTGGAATGTAACGTAACTTTCAAAATTGTTGTTATCTAAGGCAGATTAACAATAGATTGGGTGTCCTTCAGATCTTTTTAAGCTTTTTTTTTTTTTTTTCTTCGTGGTGATTTTACTGAAATAAAATAGTCATAGTGTTTAAAAGTGATTTGGTAGACATAAAGAAGACTTTTTCCCGATTAAATCTCCAAGTAGCTGAGGAAGCCCGTATACCTAGAACTCCACACATTTGTTAAACTCAGACTAACATGTGAGCTGGTACACTAACATGGTGTCAGCTCCTGTGTTAGAGGCTGTAAATCAGCTTCTAAATTAATTCATGCAATTAAGAGTATTCACAGAAAAGCAGTATTGTTTTCTTCTAGATGGAGAAGAACACTCCATGTGTTTAAAAGAACGTGGGTTTTGGTCATGTAAAAGAAGATGGCAGAAAATTATGTCTCTAAAATGTTTCATAGTCAGGTGTTAATCAGAGCAACAGTGTGTAAGAAATGGATGTATTTTATTGAAACAAAATTTTAATTTTATCATAAGTGGATAATGGATACAATGCATTTGAGATCTCATCTAAAACAGCCATATATAAAATTCAGGCAAATTTCATGTATCTGTTTTAGGAAAATGAGAGGTTGATTTTATTTTTAACTACATTTTCTAATAACCCAAATTTATTCAAGCTCTTCCATGGTAAATGCTGAACTACTACCTATTTCTTCTGCAAAAATGAGTGTGTTGGTTTTCCATTGCTTATCGCATTATACTAGCACTGATTGGAATTCATGCTGAGAGATTTATTTCCTGGTTTTAGAGATGTCTGACACGTTTTTCCTTGATTCATCAAAATAAAAGTAATTTAGTTATAATTCAGCAATAAAACAGTGTTTTAAAGAGTATTCTAAATGAAATAACACTTTAAGTTACCTCAGGTTTCAAATCTCTCACCCTCCTTTCCGTTCTGTTTGTTAGTTTAGAAATGTTTAAAATGTTTTTCTCTCTGGGTTTGGTTACTTTTTGATAACTTGGGTTTTTTTTTTTTTTTTTTTTTGTTTGTTTTGGCTCCAATTCTCATGTCTCTTAGGTCACTACAGATGGAAAGTTAAGGAAATTGTTCTTAAACTGGGTGTGTTTCTGATGAAATCTGTAGCATTTGGAATGTGAGAGTATCTGCTTCATTAAGTTAGGAATAACAAGTAACCAGGGAAGTGATAAACATACAGATACAGAAATCTCACAAACAATAATGAAGGAAATAACAAGGACCAAAGCTTTTTAGCTAATAACTGATGAGTCATTAAAGAAATTATAAAACATTGGTATCTGAATAAGACTGAATTTTGCAAGATGAATTGTACCTTCATGTCAAAGCTGGACTGGGATCCTGAAAACCCCAGTGCATGCAAGCAACTCACAAGGAAAATATAAAGAGTATAAAGGACCAAAAGAAACGGAGGGCCAACAGAATGGCACAGGTCAGTGACAGCATCAAATGCATGCCCACTGATGCCTCCCAGAAGATTAGATTTTCTCCACAGTGGTAACATGATTAAATGGGATGAACAGGGTCTTGTGGTAATATGAAATATTTCAAGGAAATAATAAATTTTATGAGGGTGTTATTTTTTTCACTTGTCAACCGTAGATGTAAATGGTGGGGCAAGTAAGTATTGTTTGTCTATGAGGGTGCTGGTCCCTTGTGTACTGTGAGGGTGAGTGACTGCTGGCACAGGTTGCCCAGGGAGGTTGTGGAGTATCCCTTGGAGATACTCAAAAGCCATCTGAATGTGGTCTTGGACTACTGGCTGTAGGTGGCTCTGCTTGAGCAGGGTGTTTGGGCCAGATAACTTTTGTTTATTCTTTTGCAGAGGAAAAAAAATAGATTTTTATTTAAATTTGTTACATTATTGTTGGTTTATGTTTATACTGGCTGTGGCATCTAGGCTTAAAGGTATACCCAAAAGAATGTGCCTTTTCTTTTGCTGTGGAAAATAATGAGTTTTTTAAACTGAACAACATTTCTGTAAAGGCAGTGGCTGTAGTTTCTTATTCTTTTTCTTATTTTCTTGAAGCCATCTTTTCCTTCTTCCCGCTTGTAGGGACAATTTGCTTCCTCCAGAGATGAGGTTTATACTTACACTTACCAGAGGGGTTAGTTTTGAACCCTAACATGTTGCTTTAATTTGCCTCCCCTCTTGAGTTTGGTCTAATTAGAAAAGAGAAATTAATCTGCAGCGAAATTATAATATTTAATTTCAACAGCAAGGCATCAAATATTAGCTTTCTATTTTTGTGGGTTTGCTTTGTTAATATTTTTTCATTTTGTATCTTCATAGTTAGCAATGTGATATATGACATTCCTAGATACTCGATGGAGCAACATTTTAAATTACTATTAAGAATGTACAAAAAAGAGAATTATTTTCCAAACTACTTTTTACGTTAGTTTTTCCAGAAATGTCAAATTACATTCCACTATTTTCAAAAGACCTTTTCTTACAGTTGCAATGCTTAAATAATTAATAAACAAAACCTGCTGTTAGGCATGCATTGATATATGAAAATGAAATCAAAGAGCTTTTCCAACGTTAATCTTATAAAGATCAGCTAGCTTCTATCTACATACAAACACCTATATTTTGACAATCTTAAATTTCAGGAATTAAATGAAATTGTGAAATTATATGGGGTTTGCTGTATTAAAATATTGTTTATGCAAGTTCTCTAAGGAATATGATCTTGGTGACATTATGAACACTTATGTCCTTTTTCTCTCTTTAGATGGATATCTCATCTTGTCAGGAAATTGTATACATACCAGGTGAATGTTCAAAACATTATTAAGGCTTGTTCCTGAAGGTGCTAACAATAAAATCAGTAGACACCATAAACAACAAATGTCTGTAGGCTGTGGTTCTGGTCTAGCTACTGCCTGGAAGAAGCTACTAAGGAACAAGAAATACCTTAGAGCATGTCAATCTAAAAGCAGCAGTTATGTGTCCTCCTCTCCTGCAGAATGAAAAAAGACGAACCAGGCAGCCAAAGGCTTTATTGACATAAGGGAAGGCCAGAGGTAAAAATAATGCATGTTGTTAAGAAGTATGGCATGCTATCTTCACCTTAGTGCTGTGTTGGCATGGTTACATAGCTTCTGGACTAGAGCTGACTTGTACCTGATGGGCTCAAGGACTGCACAGAAAGAGGATATAAGTCTTTCTACAGTTCTCCCTGTGGAGGCTATCACTGAGATTTAAGGATGGTAGATCTTGTCAGTATTCAGTAGACAACTGAATAGTCATGATGGCTGCTGGGGGCATAATTTGTTTTTCCTAATCTCAGTTCTAGAGAGTCACAGTACTTTTTTTTTAATTGAAATAATTAATCTGTAGGTTGCTTGGATTTGCACAGGACCTCCTTGTTTGTTAAATCAAAAATAAAAAAGGGGAGGAGTGGGGCTGTAAGAGAAGGCTTTGAGGTGGAAAGAATTATGAATCCAAGTGTCATGTATTAGTATTTGCTAAAATATTAATCTGTGTTGTAAGCAAGGGTCTAAGAAATAAAACCTACCCTCTCTATTGCATTCATTTATCTGTTTCACACAGTTCTCCCAGTTCCTACTGTTACCTGTTGTGGAAAATTGAAATTATTTTCTATTTTGAGGGCAGTGGTTTCCTACCTTACTTGCTTTTTCTAAACACTGTGATATAGGAGGGTATACCCTATTTACCATAGTAAATAGCAGAAGCAGATTAATTCAGAAATACAGTCTAAGTTCCCAGGCACTCACATATGAGCTCTGAGTTCAGGGCTCAGATAGCCAGTAGAAGCAGCCTATTCAGACAGAGGTTTCATACTTTTACAGGGAGATTTTTCGCCCTATCTACTATCTTTTAATGTGAGTATGGTGTGTTTGTCTGATAGTCTGATACAACCACCTCTGCAGTAGAGCACTAAACATGAGCAATGTGTGACTGAGCAATGAATCCAGCTGGTCTGAAAGAGGGTTGTTTCTGTTGTGAATGCTCAAGGCATGTAGCTGATGGATCAGCGCAGACCCATAGATGCACTGGGGTCATAGTGTATGAGTAACAGATTTTGCTCTGTAATCCAATGCATCTTGACTGTGTCAGGTTTCCAGAGATGAGTATGGAAAAGTAAAGCATGTATTCAGGATAAGGTTAGTTCTGCTCCCAGGTTTGGTTTTTTTTGGGAAGTTGGGAGGTTGTAGGGCTGATGAGGAAAATTTTCCATCTCATCCTTATTGGAAAGATGAACAACTTCTTTATTTTTAATTCAGTGCTGCAAAGTTTCTGGTCAGAACTCCTGAAACAGCTTTAACTCTCAAAGTAAAGTGTCAGTGGCTCTGATGTGCTCATTACAGAAAGCACTTAAACTCTCTGTCAAACCACCTGCATTGTTCTGTGAAGGCAGACAGATATTGATTTGTACATTCAGTAATTCCTCTGAGCTACACGTTATGTAGGAGAGCTGTGTGTTGCTATGGTCTCTCTAATTTTCTTTAATTAAAACACGATGCTGGTAAAGCAAATCTTTTAAAATGTATGCTGCTTTCTTGCTTTTCTTCCTTGTGATGAATTGGCTATGGGATTCTTTTTCTCACAGCTTCTGGTTTCTGTAAAATCACTGACATACATGGCAGTAAGCCAGGCAGTAGTTTCTCTTCTGTTACTTTTCTAGCTCTTTTGTTAATAGGTCACAAAGCAAATGCTGTCTTCGAGGTAGGCTGAGCTGTACCTGTTTCTGTTGGCTATATTTGCAGCTATTGTAAGGATAGCAATGTGACATTGAGCTTCCTTTGTATGTATTTTTCAGTAATTTGCAATTGCTCCTTGCTAAAAGATTCCTGCTCTAAGAGAGCATCTGTTACCTTCGTGACATATGGACTTGCTCCAACCATTATCTTTCTGTAAATATAGAAAACACCCTTTGCAGTAAACACTTAGTAGAAAAACTAGAAAACACTACTTTCATCTGATTTAAACCTTTGTAAATCCATATCCTAACTGATGAAGTTAGCAGGTTTCACTTAGTGGGGTTAACACGGGTAATAGATCAGAGTATTGTACAGAAGATACTGAGTAAGTTCATCACCCTTCTTAGAAGAGATGCAAACTAAATCCAGTAATGAACCCCATAACTCAGATGACTTCCTTGATGTGCTAGATTTTTGTGTGAATCCTGGTGAAATTTAAATTCTTACTTTAATTTAGTTGCAGTACTTACTTATAGTATTATCTTATTCTAACTTAGGTGCATGTAACACAAACGTCCTCAGATCAGAACACATAGAAGTAAAATGATAAAGTAGCTTTTGCCACAGCGTATTTAGAAGTTCATTTCTTTCATTGTTTTCTCTTTTGGTTTATAATTGTTGTGTCTACACTTTAAGAAAAGGTCAGTCTGTTTATTATTGACTGACCTATTACTGTTCTCTAAGCTGTGGATAAAGATTCTTTTCCAAATTCATAGTAGGTATAGGATGAGGCTCTTAGGTGTCAGTCCTGCAAAGGCTTAAAAACAGTTTTTAAGTTCTTGAATTGCTCCCATTAAAATACCTGAATAAGTAAAGCTACTTCCATGAGTATACCTACCGAGATTGTAGTGTAATCTGTAATCACATTTAGCTGTGTGGAAATTTATAGAACAGTGTAATAATAGTGTTGTAATTATAATCTGTAATTCTTATGAAAATGTATGTAGCTGTACTAGGTTACCTCAGCTGCTACCCTATAACCTGAGTTTTTAATATGAGAGCAGAAGGACTCCACCACAGGCAGTCATCAATATTTCTATAAAAACAGTTCATGGAGCAAGAGAGAAATTAATTCTACTGATTACCAAAGTGATTAGAAGGTCTAATCATCCTCCAAGTGTATCAGTGAACAATAAAATAATTAGTGTCAGGGGGTGGCCTGCTTCCAAGCAGCCATAATTTACAAAATGTTGGCCTTCAAAGTTACTCAGAAGTTTTTATTAGGAGAGTTTTGTCACTATTTACAGTACATGCTTTTTCTGCTTTTCCTGGATGAAAATACAAGAATAGTTGAGTTCAGCGTAATTAAAATTCTTCTGTCTTAGCACACTGTGTCTTTGCTGAATGGTGGTTGTGGATAGTCACAGTATTACGTACCACAGCTCTTCACAGAGCAAAAAGCTTCTCATACAATGAATTAACTTTTTTTTTTTTTTTTCTAGATGCTAGCTTTTGATGAGCATCCCAGGTTGCAATTGATGTCTGTTCAAACTCCCCCACCAATCAGGTCCCAAGTAGTTATTTTAACCAAAGTAGAATATGTTGCCCAAATGAGCCAAAGCTATTTCTAGAAGTAAAAGTAGCAACACTAAGCACAGAGTGTACAATAAATTACCTTATATTATTTGATGGATTATGATTATAGACTAGCAGCAGCTTAATGGCAGCTGCTAGCAGTGTGGTTTCATGGATTTTATAATAAATGTGACAGTGTGGGAAACAGAACGATTAAGATTGGAGAAGTATCCCCTCAGTTTCACCCACTGTTTTACATCTATTTTTGTTTTATGTTTTAAGACTTATTCCTTTAACATTAGTTACCTAATTTCTCTTTTTCTCCCCTCAGGAAGACCTGCATTGTGAGGCACCAGTAAGATTTTGATGCCCTTGACTGCTCACCAGGCTGAGATACATGCCAATGTACTGGCCTTTTTTATGCAGATGTGAACTCTGATAGTTGATAGTGATAGATCCAGCCCTGCACAAGTCACAGTAATGTTTTTTGGCAGGTTCTCTGAATTATTTGTTTTTCTTAAGTTTTATTCTTCTCACTTATGGCCTAAGGCACTGTGAGCAGTGTGACAAAACCCGCAGTGCAGCTCTATTAATGAGCTACCTTTGCTGGTTATGTAGGAGAGCAATCAGCCTTCTCTTATTCCCTCAGGACATTAAATTAAGGTTGACAATGCATGCATAACTGCTGCTGAGGCCTGATGACTAGGCTTAGTCCACAATCCCCTTAATTGCATCTATACTTGTAAGCTTATAAAATAGCCTGCTTACACCTGCTGAAGACATAGCCAGACCAATTTGGAACCACACAAGTACAAAAGCAATGTTTAGTGTAACTTACATGCTTTGCAGAACCTGAACTCACAAGCTGAGTGGTTCAGTTGATACGCTAGAATGAAGGGATGACATCCAGAGGGACTTTCACAGGCTGGAGAAGTAGACACATGTAAAAAACTCATGAAGTTCAACAAGGTCACATGCAAGGTCCTGCAGCTGAGTTGGGGCAATTCTCAGTGTCAGTACAGACTGGGTGATGAATCGATAGGGTGCAGCCCTGAGGAGAAGGACTTTGGGGATACTGGTGGATGAAAAATTGGACATGAGTTGGCAACGTGCTTTTGCAGTCCAGAAAGTGAATCATATCCTGGGCTGCATCCAAAGAAGCATGACCAGCATGTCAAGGGAGGTCATTCTCCCGTCTCCTCTGCTCTTGCGAGACTCTACCTAGGGTATTGTATCCAGCTTTTGGGCCTCCAGTACAAGACAGGCATGGACCTGTTAGAGTGGGTCCAGAGGAGGGCCGTGAAAATGATCAGAGGACTTGAGCACCTCTCCTGTGAACAAAAGCTGAGAGAGTTGGGCTTTGTTTAGCCTAGTGAAGAGACCTTATTGCATCCTTTCAGTATATAAAGGGGGCTTATAAAACAGATGGAGCAAGACTTTTTATCAGGGCCTGTAGTGACAGGACAAGAGGCAACAGTTTTAAACTAAAAGAGGGAAGATTTAGATTGTATATGAGGAAGAAATTCTTTATGATGAGGGTGTTGAAAAACTGGAACAGGTTGCCCAGAGAGGCTGTAGATGCCCCATCCCTGGAAACATTCAATGTCAGGTTGGATGGGGCTCTGAGCAATCTGATGTAGTTGGAGATGTCACTGTATATGGCAGAGGGGTTTGGACTTGATGAATTTTGAAGGTCCATTCCAACCCATTCTATGATTCTATAATCTCTTTCTCCACATTCAGAGAAAGTGGTTTTTACCTGTTCTGTTAATCTCTTTGACTAGGCATCCTATATAGCTAGTTTTACTTAATGCCTTCTTTGCAGTGGCAGACTTAAGCTTCCAGACCCATGACATAAATTGAAGAAATGAGGAGGAAGGCAATGGTATCCTTAGATACGGGGATCAGTGAAATCACAGTATTTTGTCTGCTTTAAATCAGCTTTTCTAAGAACCTCATTGCATCAGTCTCTCTACTTTCATGTAACACAAAATCATTTGTTCTAAGGAGCAAGTGGAGATAATACACCTGGCAAGTGTGGTCACAGTTGCGGTGGTTGTGTCGGAGCCTCCATGCAGCAGATGCAGAGCTGTTGGAGGTAAAGTTGGTACAAGCCAGTCCAGGACCACATGTGGTCCACCTGCATTCCCTGATCCTGCTCCTGAGTTAACAAGCCATGACTAGCTATAACTCATCAGATGCGTGTTGCAAAGCTGAATTAACATGATTAAACTGCATCCAGAACCAAGATTCAAATCCTGTGTCCTGTGTCATGATGCATTCTGTGAACTCTGTTATCTTGCTTATCTCTGTGCTGCTCTCAGCTGGGCAGAGCACTACACTCTGCAAATGACTTACTGAGGCCTCCATGTGAGGTTATTAATTTAAAAAAGCCACCTTCCTCTGGAGATTACCGTACCAGTGGTGCGTTTTAGTCTCTAAGAGACTTTTAGTTCATGTGCTGTATGCCCTTACTCTTTCAAAGAGGTTAATGTCTTTTAGATGGTATCCTGATACTGATGATATTGTAGGATCAGCTCAAGGGATTAATTTCTCTTTAGGGTTAGAAATGTAGGAAATACCATTTCTCAACAAAATTCACACTTTTGCCACTCTTCCTATTCATGTGCCTGAAAATACAGGTGTTCTCATCTAATCTTAGACTTCTGCCTGCAGAACTTTCTTTACTGTTTTAACTTTTCAGTTTTGTGTGTTACCAATATTGTTTAATATGGAATTTTAGGATTTTAGCCTCCGTTTTTTTTTTTTCCCCCTCTTAAATCAGAAATGCTTAAACCAGCAAGGGACACATCTGTGCACAACTCAGATACAGAATAACATTTAAAACATTTCATGTATGAAAAACAGCTTTGCTGTAAGGAGCTAAATTATGCGTAATAACGAAGGGTGTCACTATAACTGAAGTGCTTTCATAAGCATTTCAGTTCCACAACGCCCCCCCCAAATGTTTAATAAGGTATTAAGTCGCAGTATTGAACGTTTTTTTTAATGGATAAATCTAGATATACAAATGGTACTTTCTGCTCCCACTGTGGAATATTTCTTTCTTTTGTAAGAATAAGGAAACACAGAAAGAAAATTACTGCAGTCTCTGGCTATGTGAGTCAGACTAGGTAGCTTCCCCCTTAACTGTCTATCTGTTGTAGTGCAGAAATGGAAGAACAAGCTACAACACCACTAGCAACATGTTGCATTCAGAGGACTCCAACTTGTATCTCAAGTCAGCTCTGTGTGTGTGAACCCTGTTTCTTCCATTCTCCTCTTGTTTCTTGCCATCCATCATGGCTGCTGTTACCTGTTGGGTGAGGTAACAGGACGTCTCAGACAGCACAAGTAGTCATCTATGTATGCTGCTCCTCTCGGTTCTGGTGGAAATGGATCACTTCATGTTGTCAGTGGCATCTGTGGAGTTTCGTGGCAGACAGAAAGGGGAAAAGAAGAGAGCGTAGTCACCACTCTGTTTTCTGAAGGAATATTTTCATCTGTTTAATTTAGGAGCTGGCTCTTAGACACATTCTGTTTTCTTTAAATATAGATGGGAAACAAACATATTTTAAGATGTACTTTGGTTATTTAGTAAAGCACTTGGAAGAATAACAGCAGCATATTTTAACAAGTTGCATGAAAAGGATGATCTTTTAAGGGTCTTCTGGGAGATTGGATGACCTGTGGTTGGGAAGTAATACAGTCACAGTCTCTTTTGTTTTGGTTGTTTCCCCTTCATTCCTTCCCCTCTGGCAAGAAGCAGATAGGACCTATGTATGAGAAACTGGTTTACAGTAGATGTGATGGTATATTTCTGCAAATTTTACAGAAAAGGGAATGTGGGGGGCATCAAGAGATGTTACAGTCACTTCTGGTGTATTTAAATAAGCTTTCTGAAAAAAATCCACCTTTACCTGTGGAAGATGCTTTTTTTGGGGACTAAGCAGTTGAGGTGGGCAGTCTCAAAGTTATATAAAAACCTACATCTTGGATACTGCCCTATAAATTTTATAACAGCATAGTAATTGGGTTCTGTCTTTTTGAATATGAGTGAATTGGGGTTGTTAGCAGTTGCCAGGTGTGGCTTACTGAGAGGTGGTCCTCCACCAAGAGGACACATGGCTTTGTAAAGATGTCAATGTAACAGCAGTTGCAAATTTGACTGATCATCTGATGTTGATATTTTGTGTTTATTTCACTTAAAATTTTGTGGCAAGGAAGCTCAGAGTTAAATAACAGGCCTGCCCTAATTACAGCTGTAATGCCTGTTTTTACAGAGAAACCCGTATAAGATTCACAGCTATTTGTGCCAGCTTCATCCTTCTTTGACCTCCTTCAAGCATGAATTGTTGCACATTTTCATGCCTCTGAAGTAAACAAAGATGTGCTGTGTAGTGGGCAATCTGATTACTTCCCCCCTGTGCCTCTACAGAAAGCTTTTGCTTTGATTTATTTATATTGGTACTCCAGCACAAGGTAGCAGTGAATTAAAAAACCCCAAACAACAAAGCAGATAAGGAGTATGTATTTGTGTAAATAAAAGGTATTAGACTTGCCTGACATTTAAAGCATGGGAGTGAAACGTGGATGGACTTTACATTGTCTGGATATAACCGTATGCTGTTACAATGTTTGCTTATTTTTACCTACCTACACTGATTATACATTGGCAGAATCATTCACCACCTCTTGTGTAAAATGTAATATTGTCTTGTACCTAGGATTTGTGATCTGACTTTGAACTCATGTAAGTATAGAGGAAGTAACAGTATCTTGGGTATAACTTGCATGCTGAACAGTTCTGTAAGCTTTTGTTATTAATCAGCCTTTTCCTTGTCTCAGCTTTCAATGAAGAATATTTTCAGCTGTTCACACTCACAGGATGACTCTTAGTAGCCATGGTTCTACGAAGTGCAATTCAAAGCTTATAGAACTTTCCTTGCTAACAGAATTGTACAGTGCATTAATTTTATTTTGCACTTATATCCATACACTGACAGAAGAGCTGCAAGTTCTCTGGTGAATCAAGCCTATAGATCCATCTTCTTTGCTGATTATGATTAAAGCCAGGGCTTCCCTAGTATAGGAATACTTAATGAATAATTGTAATGCTTTCCCTATTATTTTAATATGTATTCAAAACTCACTGCATCTTATTTTCTTCTGATTGCCAGAGTTTAAACACTTTTCATCTGATTACTAATTTCTGTTGTCAGGATTTTGGCCATTGGTCAGGTTTCTTTTCCTTGGGCGCTCATATGCTTTCATTAAATAAAAGTAGAACAAAAAAATTGTGGTCAAACAGAAGCCATTCACAAAACCAACATTCAAAAGTTTCTGTAGCCCTGTTTGCAAGATCCCTCTTCAACTTTCCAGTATCCTAATTTTGAAGGTGACCTTCACAGAGATTTAGCCAGGGACTTAGTGGAAGAAAAACCTCATAGTTGCAAGGAAACTAGGAAACTGACTGAAAAGTGCAATGTGGCTCATCATCTGTAAGATATACCCTGCTCTGCTTGTCAGAATTGTGCTCTGAGCACTTCTGCAAGAGTCTGATGAGACTTGACAAGTGTAATTCTGGTAGGAGACTAGAATTTTAGCCTTTATATTAGGCTGTAAAATATTTTGGATGCTTAAGAAAATATTTATGAAACCTAGTAGCTAATTGTGGTTATGTGGATTGCCACAGAACTATATTAATTTAAACCAGGTAAAAGTGAGGATCTAAACAGATCTAACATGTTTATTGTGCACTTGTTTATTCTCTTGACTGTTGCATTTCAACACAGTGAAACAAAGCTAAGCACTGTACACATAAGAAATATACTGAGAAAAAGATATCATAACAGCTCTAACGTAGTAGAAAAGTCACTGAAAAAGAATAATGGTGTTAATTGATGTATCATGCTGTAGAAAACTAGTATCAAATGAATACAGAGAAAATAAGGGCAGCAATTTCATTAAACATTTTACAATAAAGGCGCTCTAGTTCTGAATATGAACTGCAAGCATTTAATTCTTTTAACTTTTAAATGACACAAAACTATACAAATCAAATTCCAGACACATTTTGTGGAGTCCCTTGTGTTGCACATCATGCAATACACTTAAGATAGACTAAAAACACCAAAGACATAAAATGGCAGTTACAGCAGGGAGTCTGAAGTTTAACTCTTTTCAATATTACCATTGGAAGAATTGTCAATAACCTTTATGCAGCTGAAGCCTCAGAGCAATTTCCAATATAAGGGTTATAAGAGTCAGGAAGCTTTGTGTTTGCTTTTTTCTTTTTCACCAACACAAGATAGGATTTTTCTCTAGTTTTAGTTCAGCCACACTTATTTAGTGTCCCAGATTTCTATTTTATTTCTTCAGCTTCTTGTTCAGTTACATGGCTTTAACATGGACATAAATGGGCTAAGACGTAATTAAGAAGAGCATGGAAATTTAAAGGAATGTGAATAGGGTGGGTTCCCACTTCAGTTGTTAGCTTGTGAAAGGCTATTTCTTTCAAAGGAAAATTTTCTCACATACTTTTTCAGGCAGAAAGTGAAGGCCAGGAAGCCAAATTGATTGCCTTAAGTTCTTTTTTGCCTAAACATCGCATTGGCTTAGCTGTTGACTTTATTGGCAAGAATGTCAGCTGCATGGTTTTTGCTTGTCCTGTTTTAGTCTAATCTCAAGGAGAAGATCATAATGGAATTTTATTTTCTTTCTATGCTATAACACCCTTTTAGGTTACTCTATGCAAAGGCAGTGAAGTTACACAGACTGGGAAGAAGCACAGAGACTGAGCATAGTCTCTGCTCTCAGAAGGAACAGACTGTGGAGCCTGCTGCAGACTGTACCAATCCCATAGTGTACATAACCTTTGCAACCTGCCCCTGTGACCTAGTCAAGGTTACCTGCCTTGCTTGGATGATGTTGCCACCTTTTGAAAGACTGTTATAGATAACGGTTAAAGTTGAGAGGTATGGAGGAAAAGAGAAGCAGGTACCTTATCTTACTTATCTTAGAAAGAGACATAGCAGGAACTATTGGGATGGTTGGTAAGGGATATCTTGAGGAAGCAGATAGAGCACTGCAATGTTTCTCCTGAGGATATAAAGATACTTTCTGTCTTTCCTGAATAATACTGGTTGGTGCTGTTGTTATTCGTTGCCTAGTCAAACAGCCCTACTTCCTCTGCACTTGCACATTGCATTTGATCTGGATTTGCATCTTCCCCTGAGAACTGCACCAGGCCAAAACCCCAATAAGAAATTATCTTGTCTCTAGCAGTGGTTGATCATGCAAGT
>NW_009935850.1:0-8721 GCF_000696875.1 Nestor notabilis | reverse complement strand
TTGTGGATCATGAAAAGATGTGGGGGGGGGGGGGAAGTGTAAGATAATAATTCTTAATGCATTTTCCCATACTTAAGTAGTTAGTGTATTAGAAATGTATTTATTAACTATTACTGGACCTGGAGCTAATGCTTTCAGAGAATTATTATGAATGTTTCTATGACTCCTTTTTGACAAAAAAACCCCCAAACATATAGTTAGAGGTATTTCTTTCCCTCTCTCTTTTCTGTTTTCTTATTCTGTGCTCAGGATTGCCAGGTGCTATTGCAGCTCTTTCCTGACTTTAAAATGTATTTTATTATTTACAAAGTTTCTTAAAAAATTACTCACTTTCTTTGACAAATCATTTATACAAGGATGCTGGGGAGGGACTATTCATTAGGGACCCTAGTGGTAGGACAAGGGGTGATGGCTTTAAACTTAAACAGGGGAAGTTTAGGTTAGGTATAAGGAAGAAGTTCTTCACAGTGAGGGTGGTAAGGCACTGGAATAGGTTGCCCAAGGAAGTTGTGAATGCTCCAACCCTGGCGGTGTTCAAGGCCAGGCTGGACAGAGCCTTGGGCAACATGGTTTAGTGTGTGGTGTCCCTGCTCATGGCAGGGGTGTTGGAACTAGATGATCTTAAGGTCCTTTCCAACCCTAACCATTCTATGATTCCATGATTATTGCTAAAGATCAGATCCTGGGGGTACGTTCCTTAATAAAACACCTATGAGAGAGTCAAAAGTGTGTAAGTTATTAAGGAAAAGTTGGAAGAAATTGGAATACAAAGGGGAATGCACCAGACACTGGACATACCTGTCTTACTCATATCTTCTGTCTTTAAGATGAAAGAATGTGGATAAGTAAGACTTCCCTTAGCCCCAAATCAACTGAGAAAAGGATGATCATCCGTAGTGGAGGTTCCAACTGATAATGTTCCCTACATGATTAGACTTTTTTTTTTCTTTAGAAGATTTCAAGTTATCTGCCTGATGCTTTCTCACCACAAAGTGGCCGACTTCTGCTGACATTTGTGTGGTGCATATGTTCCATTATCAGTCAAATGTAATAGTATGTCAGTGCAACAATTTTGACCCAGCACACTAGTCATGTGGTGTATAGCATTTAGTTCATTCGTGGTATTAGTTTTGGTTCCCTCACTACAAGAAAGATATTGAGGTGTTGGAGTGTGTCCAAAGAAGGGCAAGGAAGCTGATGAAGGGTCTAGAAAACAAGTCCTATGAGGAGCAGCTGAGGGAGCTGGGGTTGCTTAGTCTGGAGTAAAGGAGGGTTGGGGGAGACGTTGCTCTCTACCTGAAAGGAGGACGGAGGGAGGAGATGCCTGGTCTCTTTTCCCAAGTAACAAGTGGCAGGCAAGAGGTAATAGACTCAAGCTGTTCCAGGGAGGTTTAGATTGGATATTAGGAATATTTTCTTCACCAAGATGGTTGTCAAGCATTGGAACAGGCTGCCCAGAAAAGTTGTTAATGGGTTGTTGGAACTGTTGTTAAGGAGAGGTGGAGTTAGGACAATTCTTGTTTCTCTAAGTCTTGGTAAAGAATCAAACTGATACCCAGCAGCCCACAAAGAAATAAACTGAGCACTGTCTCCATTCCAGTATTTTGCTGGTGCACAGGCCATAGAATGATGCTGCTGGAAATGGAGGATCATTTGTGAATCACAAGATGAAGCACTATGTGAGAAGACTGTAGATGAAAAATCTGAATAATTGTTCTCTTCAGGACTAGTTTAAAGGAACACTACTATGGATTAAGGGGAGAAAAAAAAAGAACTCTGACTAATGTATGATTTCCTCTGAGGCAGTGTGCAAAAATAAGGACAGTAAATTCAGTCTTCATATCTTCAGGCTGTCCGTTGGTGTTTCCTTCAATCAGTTGCTTCTTTAGCTAAAATTGCAAAGTCCAATCCAAAACAAGTTCTAAATATACTACAGGAAGGCCAGTGATTTATCCTAAGGCAGAACATGACCCTACAGAGAACACCACAGGAGAATCATTGCAGTAGACTTGCTGTCTCATGAAGAAATTGCTATCTGGCCTCGGTGAAGCCTTCTAACTTTGTGAATTGCTAAAAGATACTGTTCAGCTTGGGTCATGTGTCTGAGGGACCCCTATGCCCTTATCTTCCAGCATTATATATTATGGTAGATCTGCCTCTGGGAGAAATCAGAACAGAATCAGCTTCCTGAAGTGTGGGTTTTTTTGATTTTGGGTTTTTTTTTTCATCTTCCTTTTTACTAAAACTTTCAGAAACCGTGCTTGTCAGGAACAGCTAGAGCTTTTGTACAGGTGCCTTGTGGATAGGTAGCTACTGGCAACCAGGTCGTAGCTGATCTTTTCTTTTTTCCCATAAAGAATAGTGTAGCAAACTCAAAATAGCAATAAATAAAATGATTTATTTTCATTGTAGATAAAACTCTCACCGTCAAGTAATAACTTTGATGTATTTGTATAAGGAAGGCTAGAAAGGAATATTTGAATCATTCATTGTGAAACATTCTAAAGCTAAAAGGTCAAAGGATTCTCACATCTGTCAGAAAGCAGTCTCCAAAGCCAGAAGATGACTGCAGGAAACATGCTTAGCCAAACTTGTTTTTGATCATTGGGAAGTGCTGAAAATGAGGCAAATAAAGTAAGAAAAAAAAAAAAAAAAAGGGAAAAAAAATGCAGCCTTAAAAGCTAAAGGGGAAAAGTTATTTTTCACTTGGATGTTTCTTAAGAAGGAGTCATTACATTGTTACATTGTGACCCCCAAAAATACGTGCAACCCTGAAAAAATAAGAATCTAGTAAGACTTATTCCTGCAGCCTGCATGTTGCCTTTTCTGTGTGCTTCATAAGGTGAAAAAATGATGTTAATAGAAGAACGAGTCGAAGGGCTCTCGGGTGACTCATGGTGACAATTCAATGTGTCCTTATGTATTATAAAAAAAATATGAAAGATGGTGATGGAGGATTTTACATAATAAGAAATATAATCTAGGCTCGCAAGAGTAACTAGGGCAATTGTAGCATTTTTGAAAGAGATCTTTAAATGATATTTTACTTTATAACAAACTGTACTGGGGAATTTTTGTTCCCTGCAAACATTTCTGCCACTCATTCTTCCTCTCTGCCCCCTGTGTGTTTTTCACCTACAAATGTTCCATGACATACATCCCTTGCCTTTCCTGAAGACAAGCATTTCTCATTTCTTTGTAGGGTAATTTTTTACTTTCATTTCTGTGCTGCTTTACTTGAACAGGAAAATTCTTGTGAAAATATGGATTTTATCTGTCTTTTATACAACTATGTGTAAAAGCATCTGACTGAGAACAGGGAAACTGCTGAGGGAGAAGAAAGCACAACTGTAAAATGAACAACTAGCCTCAGTACCCTGATTGCCTCAGTATCTACTCAAAATGATCCAGTTTGTACTACTTGTGCTTGATGATCTGTTATGAACCTTATCCTACAACGAGTTATCAAGACTGCTGCAACCTATGTTTCTGTAATTTAAGTTGTAATGTAAATGTACATTCTGAATACTTTGCCTAGGAAACCCAAAAATAGTTTAATTGTTTTATTAGGGAGGGAACATACAGGCTGAAATTTTGGCCATTTGTGAAGCCTGAAGTTAGACCTTGAAAATTACTAGTTGCATTTTAAAGTGTGGGTTATTGGAAACAGAAATCAATAAATTTACCAAAACAACATATTTTAATCCATTCTCACATTGCTATGTATGCAAAATGAATCTTTTTGCTGGCAAACCAACAGAGTTGCATTATACTCACCTATTTATCTCTGCTTGGATTTTAGCTTTAGTGTAGGGGATTAATTATGTAGGTGAAATATAAAGTCAAATGGCTTGTAATACAAATCTGAATTGAACATGAAAAATAATAGGAAGCATGAAAAATGTGAAAAGACTTTCACATACAAACGAGACAGAAAATTTAGGCCTGTTTGTTTTTAGAGGACAGAGTGGATATCAGGGAAATAAGATAGGAGTCAGACACATTTCATGTGATGTGAGTTCTAGAAAAAGTAATTAATTGAACTACTTAATTAGTCTGTGGGACTTTCTACAGCACACTGAAGGTGCATATCTTCATCTCTATTTGAATATGGATGTTTGCAATGCAGGTCTCTGCAACCATGTCATTCTGTCAGAGGCATTTTTAATTTTAAGGCAAGACTCTTTTAATTTGTTTCAGTTGTTGACTTTAGGAAGAGGATAGTACTTTGTTATAATAACTCTTTTTCTCTGTTGACTATAGAAAAGGTGTAAATTGATTTTATCAGAGATGTACAACTACTTCTGGCCAGAAAAACCTCACTGATTACTGCAAATATTCTTGCTTATTGTACCAGTGAAGGAGAAAATCCCCAAGGGCAGTTGTTCTCTCATTTTTCCACAATATTTTAAAGGCATTTAACACCTTGCAACAAATTTCCTGTGGTGATCAGTATGGTCCATACTGATCCATCCAGGCTGGGATGCGCCATTACAGACCAATGTTTCTGAACAGCACTCAGTCTCAGCTGTTTTGTCAGGATGACTTTGGCACTCTGTGTTCTCTAATCCCTTAAGGTTTTTCTCATTAGAATGACTGAGCTCCTTATCTCATGGAGGGCAATATGAAAGCTCCTACATTTTAAAACCACTAAGAGTGGTACTGGCAATATTGCAAGTATCTGTTTCTTAGAGCATGATTATGAACTGCTGAATCCAGGTCCATGCTTTTAATCCAGGTCCATTTGTTAAATTCGTACGTTCATGCAAGCAAACCTTGTTGCAGAAAGCACTAGCAATCTCAAAGTATTTTTTCACTTTGTCTTCTGTTAAAGAAGTGAATTCTGATCAAACTGCTTGGACTTCAGTTTCTCCAAATTATGTAGTAAAATTAAGTCCTGAAGTCTTGCACAAGTATCTTGAGTAGTAGCTAACAGTAAACATAAAGTCATGCTTAAAAATTCTACTTTTATGATACTATATTTCAAATACAGGAAACAATGTTTCTATTTCAAAGTGATCATACATATGTATGTGTATAAATGTATATAAGTTAAAAATATTTTTTTCTAATAGTAATATATTACTAACAGAATAACACATTTCTGTATTTGGGTTCATATTTCTCTTTCTATTTTAGGTTGTTTCTATTTTTTAGACTCATTTCCAGTCTTCCTTTGGATTTCTTCTCATTTCTTTGGTTATTTTTTTTTATTTCGATCTCAAATTCTGCATTTCTTTTTCATTTTTCCTACACTGACAAATACTAACATGGAGGAGACAGTCAGTTCTGACTTCTTACATCACCTTAAATAACCCCCAGGGACTTGCCATGCTGTTTCCTTTGACATCTTTGAGATCTTTGACATCTCCTTCTAAATCTTTCATGAGTGGTCTTAAGTTATGTGCAAACTTTGCTTCACTTCCAGTAGGGTTTTTGCTGATCACTTTATGTATACCCTATATGTGTACATATAGAGATATATATTATTTTAGTCAATTTCTTCGTTGCTTAGGTTTTCTGATTTCATGATTATTTTTTTTTTTTGCTTCATCACATTCCCCTCCATACTCGCTTTTGAGCTTATAGCTTTCTCTTTTCCCCTTGAGCTTCTTTCTCACTCTGATATACATGTATGCATATTATCTTGTATTCCTGGAAAACATCCGTTGCAATTTCCCTTGCTGATTTTTCTTTCTACTTCTTGTTCTCACAATGACAAATCATGACATCAACTCCATCAGCCTCTGCCTCCTGTCTGTGCCATACCTTTAAGACTCCTAGGTATGTAACAGAGTGATGACCTTTATCTTTGACTGCAAACATTCTATGTAAATAAGCAGCCTTTCACCTCACCTGCAAATGCAGTGTTTTGCCTAAATCCTGTACTTGAAATTTTGGGACCTCTGACTTGCCTCACTGGTAGAGTCTGGAAACAGATTTAGGTATCTGGCAGAAGCATCTCTCTAGGATGACCAGTGGCTAATTCAAAACAGCTTAGTAGCTCACTCCCCTACCCTTATTCACTCAGAGGTGTTACATCCCAGGATAAAAATGTCCAGTCTATTCACCTGAGTTCCTTTCATTCTTTAAAAATCTTAGATGTGTATTGCTTTCCCAAATGTATCCCTCAGGCCTTTCGACTGCTGTTTGTGAAACATACTGCAGGGACTGAATCACCACCTTCTCAGAAACAGCTTTATTTATTTGTCTATTTATTTATTTTTTTATTCATTCTGAAGTTCTAAGATTTAGGAAATGATCCACAGACTTTCTGAGCAGTAATTGCGATTTTAGCTGTCATTATCTTGACACAATTTCTTATGTTTGGCTACTGTTGTGTTTCGCCATTTCCTTTTTCCATAGCCTCAGGCAGGCTGGGATACAGGAGTCCTAAAAATGCAGATCCCTTTTCTTGTCTGTGTAGGAAGAGCTTTATGCTCCTATTTCTTGGCAATACCAGCTCTCTAAGCGTGATGAGATGGCTTGAGAATGTTTTTCATAGCGCAAACAAAGCCTGTCAAAGTGCTCTAAATAGAAACTGAGTTACAGAATAATTAAGAAATGGCTATTACAACTCAAATTGTGTATCTGGTGAGGAAGGATTACAGAGTGTGGAGTGCTGTAATTTCTTTGCTGTACAAGGTCTCATAAATGCAAAGTGTTTTCAGAAATGCAAGTCAATGTTGAATTCTGGCTGGCAAGTGATAAATGCTCAGAGTATTTTTCCTATTGCTAATGCTTTTTTTCAATTTTTTTTTTCTATCAGCTGGAACTTTATGCAAGAAATAAAACTTTTGCATGTTCTTAAGGACTCTTTTTTTTTTTTTTTTTTTTCTGTACTTAAGAGTATCCCATAATGAATGCTTCCTTTCAGGGGATAAGAATATTCTATTTCATGCTTTTGAGCTGGTGTAGGAATTCTGTAGTGGAAAAAAATTAAAAAAATAATTTTTATTTATGAATTAAAATTTTGCACAATTTTCAATGTATGTGTTTCTGAGATTAGCCAAGAAGAAACTTCTGCTTGCAGGAAGGATTCTGTAAATCCTGAAAACTATCAAGTCTGCAGTAAAAGCTGCATTTATACTGTGCATAACAATCTGCAGGAATATGATCCTTGCACACAGATGCTTGTACCTATATCTATTTCTCTTTTCAAAAACCTGGACTAATTTGATTTTCTAATGTGTATCAATACCAATTTTCCTTTTATTTTCCTCTCTGAATTTTTAAAAAAAAACATCCCAGATACATTTAGTCAGATTGCCATGCCTATACTATATTTACCTTCACTTGTAGAATCAAAGCACATATTTGTGCTTTGAATCAATAACAGATATTGTTACCATTTTGAATCCCTTGACCAGGCTAGATTTGCTGGGTTAAATGAAGCAGGTGCTGAAAGGTCACACCTGATAGCTGACATATCTACTGACCATTTGTGTAGCAAAACATTTTTCTGTGAAGCATTTTTTAGTAAATGCACGTGAACACTTCAATGTTCTGAGAAAGATATACAGAATATTTAGAGGTTATCAGAGCTACAACACTAGGACTGTCCATCTGTCAGTGTAATGATTCGTAAAGGACATAAGAGAAAATACTAATGCATTTTGTGACAAAAATAGCAATTTCTAGTAACAAGAATTTAATATAAGTAGAGACTGTCAAATTCACCAACTTACTACTATAAAACCATGGCTTCTACAGAAAGATACAGCTACAAATTACAGAGAACAAAAATATTTATACCATTGACAGCACAAAATTACTCATTACCTGACTTACAGATTGTTCAAACTCCCCACACTGGTTCATGTTGTACCTGATACCCTTGCACACTAACTAGCAGATATTGCTAGTTTCCAGTATGTTATTCTTACTGTAATGTTTTTCTCCATATTTAAAAGAACAAAGATTTTATCTGGCAGATGGGTCAAAATAGCAAGAACAAAAGTGATAGGCTTCTTGTACTCATTTTGCTGAGTAGCCGAAGTCAACTTGCAATCATTTCTGTCATATAACATAGGCTTCTGAGACCATGTTATTTAATTCTTAAGATTGCGTTAAATATTTCAAGACTCTTTGCCATACACAGTAGAAGTCACTCCTACATAGTACTGCTGGAAATGATAAATCCATTTCTATTAACATTTCCATTATGATATTGAGAATTTTGATAACCTGACTTTGTTACAAAGATTTCTGAACAGCTGTTGATAAACACAGTGATAAACAATATAGAATACAACAGGAATCTTAGAAAAAGAAAGATGAGGACTTCTTTCTTCTGGATTTTTACTGAAATTTAAGTAAGAATAAATGTTTTGCTGACAGCTGTTCCTAAGCAAACAAACATCCTAGTAAGGAAGGTTTGTATAAAGCATATGGAGTAGAGACAGACAGGTTGGTTCTTGCATATTTGGTGCAGAACTGCTGACCTTCCAGGACTACAATGTAGAAGTGTGCAGAAACTAATCTTCTAATACAGTTTCAGTAAGTGGTGATACAGCAAAGGGAATAGAGTCCAAGATTACCACCATGCTGAGCCAGGGAGCTGAGACAGATGAGTGCAGTCAGCATCCGGTTAGCCTTTACTCAGTAACCGGGCTGGAGTAACCAAGGTATTATCAAAATCTGTAAAAAGTGGAGTCAGAAACTCCAGGCAGGAGCACATCCCTCTCTCTTCTTCCCCAAAATCAGTGTGGATCTTTTTTA
>NW_009935849.1:71897-75081 GCF_000696875.1 Nestor notabilis | reverse complement strand
ACACCTCACACTAGACCATGTTGGCCAAGGCCCTGTCCAATCTACTTCTGAAGTCAGCTAGTCTCTTGAGCTTGGTCCCTAAAGTTTAAGAGATGGGAAAAAAGTAGGGAGTCTGTGCTGATGGCTTCATATTGCATCGTAATGCAATATGCATCGTAAATATGAAGTACTTTCTCTTTAGGATGGGTGTCTTATGCCATTGATTTACAAGCTTTCCAGCATAACTGGTTATACAGTTCCTCACTCTCTTTAAATTACATGTGGAATTCATTTAACCTAATGTCAGGATCAGGATTCAGCAGTCTGTATACAGTTTTCTTGTACTGTTAAGATATATCCTGATATACTTGAAGCATCCTCATGGTGAGGGACAGATATAACACAAGGAGATTTGCACCCCATTGGTGCAAATCACTATCTGAAAAACAATGCATGTAGTTCCTATCAAGATACATAAACTGTGGTGTACGAGTATGGACCTGGCCCCTCTCTGAGAGTGAGATGAGGTCAATCCTACCCTTAGAAAGTCTGCAGTGAGAGCATGTAGCTGGTTATGCCTTATAACCATCCTGTAATGCTAAATGGGGTTCATAAGGTGATGCAGCTATTTTCACATTTCTGGTGTAAAGTTTAACAATGTTTAACAGCATTTAATATTTTCATTAGTATTACTTTTGTACACTAGTTACACACTGAAAAAAACCCAAAGAAACCTAAAACATGAAGCACAGACTTCTAGGTAAAGTTCAAGGTAAATGCTAGTGTAAAATACACACAATTGATAAATAGTTTTTGCTAGGTTTAATTGCCTATGTTTGATTGACTTGCAAGACTGTTTGTAGCAGCACCATCTAGGGGCTACAGCGAATAATAGTGCTAACAACATGTAGGGAGATTTCCAAACCCATTTTTCAGTCTCCCTGGCTCAGCTACAGAGTTGAATAAGATTCATTTGGAATTTCAATAATTCTTTGTTCAGTGAGCTTCAGTGACTCTTTTTTTACTCAAATGCAGAGACATGAGAAAAAAGAAAGAGGGTTTGACTTGGTGTTTAAAAGAAATGTCTTGGTGAAAAGCTGTCTCCACTGAAGGCAGTGTGGAAGCTTCCATTTATGTCTATGATCTGAGATTTTACTTGATTACTTCTCCTATTTAAACACATTCCTCCTTTAATGAAATATATTTACATCTGTAACATCTGAGACAGACAATTCTAAGGCTTAATCTTCTGTAACATCTTTAAACTCGAGTTGAAGAGTCAAAAGCAAATCAGAAATAACCAGACATTTATGCTTTTTGCTTATGAGACTGTGCAGAACTGCATTGCTCTGTTCTGTTTCCCTTGCCTTTCCAATACACAAAACATTTCATCCATCAGTAGCTACTGCCTCAAAGCCCAAAAAGCTCCATAAATTCTGGATTATCTTTGTAATCTCTAATAAGAAAGAAAATATTTGAGGACTGACCTCCTCTTTCTTAAATTCCCTAGTTGAAAGCACAAGTAACTAATCACATCAGTAGAATTAAAGGGATAGAATGAATAGCAGCAAAACAATTGTAAGCAGATACTAGGGTCCAGTTTCAACAACCTGCTAGTTTTTCCCTAGTACCTATTCTTTTCTCAAGGTTTTGGGTACAGGAAAAATCATGATAATGTGCTCATTGCCAATTGCTAAGTCTTTTAGAATAAATTACAAATTTGGGTAGAAAGCTAAGGTACTGACAAAAGCCAAAACACTGTGAAGAAAATGCGTGCTTGCTTTAATATTATTACTAGCGTCAATTAGGTTAAGCTAGGAATGGAGGTAGTTAGTACCTACCACTTTTATTACCGCATTAACTGGGGAATGGAAAGAATACCAGATGAATCAGGAGAAAGAAAAGCAAAGCAAAACAGAGGACTGAGGGACATATTGAGGTATTTGAGGTTGCTGTTTAGCAGGTGTGCTTCCAGATTTCATCCTGGACCGCCAGAAGCTCAGTCCTGGACAGCACACATCAAAAGCTGCCAGAGCATCAGCACTTTGTGTTTGACATAGTGAGCGTGAAACTTGTGTGGCGTGGGACTTGGCTGGGAAATACTCAGCAGTTTGCATCAGGATTAATTTCTGCCCTGATGTTTTATTTGAAAATCTCCGCTTATTTGAGAATCCTAATGCAGAAGTTTCCTACCTTTGCTGGTCCAACACAGTGAGTTATTATGTTGAAGCTAAAATGCAGCTGATGAAGGGAGGAAGGACTTCTGACTATGAACTTCCTGAGTGATTTTATATTGTCCAAACCAGGCACCACTTTTGACCAGATGGAATGTTTATAGTTTCATAAATTGTTATGCTGTTGAATTACATTTGCACTTGTGGGATATGCAACTATTACGCAGCTAAACTGCAAATCAGGGATGTGGCTTCTGCAGGATCCCCATCATATCACTTTGGGGAGACTGGTGGGATTTGGAGTACATCCCATGGTCTGAAGTGGGATGGTCTGAATAAACCCAGCTATGCCTTTGGAAAAAGGGGTCTGAAAATGCTGGAGTGTGCCATCCTGTCCCAAAGCTTCTGATTACTAAGACAAATTTGGCCTTCTATGACCACCCATCGCGGTGGTTTGCTTTTCATGTTGTGAGACCCAAACTCATGTAGAAGAGCATTCATGTTGTGGGGACAAATCATAGAGGGCATGTTACATGCCTTGACTTTCCCCCCACTGCCCTTGGAGGGGGTGATGATCCCCACCTGTGTATGCTGGGGACATGGAGGCAGTTACAGCTGATTGTTTCTTGCATGTAAAGGGGCAAAGCTAGCAAACAACGTTTAATCTGTGACAAGTTATAGGGCCTGAGGCTTCTTTGGAGTCAAATACTGTCATGCCAGTCATGAAAGTCTTGCCTTGGTCTCTTAATTTCCTTTGGTCATTCTTTTGAATACAAATGTACTTAGGTTGTGTTTAATATTTTTGTTGTCTGAAACTGTGTAGCTGAATTTGAATTAAAAATAAAATAAAATAAAATAAGGATAGCGTGATACAATCATACAATCACAGAATGGTTTGGGTTAGAAGGATCCTTAAAGATCATCTTGCTCCAAACCCCATGACATAGGCAGGGACGTCTTTCACTAATCCAGGTCCCCTCTGACAGGTTCAAGCCATTCCCCTTGTCCTGTCCCTACCTCCCTAGTCCAAA
>NW_009935849.1:55913-71574 GCF_000696875.1 Nestor notabilis | reverse complement strand
ACTGAAGCTGGGTCATGGGGAGCTTCTCCTCACCCAACACCCCCAAGTCCTTCTTCTCCCAGCTTGTATTTGTGCTGGCGATGTCACCAGCAGTTGTTATTTTCCTTTATCTATTGCTTAGCCAAGTATATTTTGTTCATGTGCATTTCACTGTGTTTATCATAGTGTTTATACATAGTTGTGAGTTATTCCATAAATCACCTGATAATTGTGCCATTACTAATTGGTCAATTATATTGTAGGAAAGCTGTTTGATTTCCTTTAATTCTTGTATTCCAAGGCCAATTGAGGAACCTGAAAATTACCTTTCCTCCAACATTGTACTAATGTGCAGTTGTCTCTGAAAGCACACCCGGCATGGCAAGAAATAACAGCATGGATATATTTGATGGTGAAGGAATGTTTATGGAAACATCTTCACAATATTTACTTATTTCTTCACAAGTACTGTTGTTTATTGATAATAAAAATTGTTATTAAAAAAGCACAGACGCAGAAAGTACTATTTCTTTGTGTGATTTAGCTTCTTAAAAGCTCTGCTTTACCTTTGTCTCTGCTTCCTGATTATTATTATTCTATCAATGGTGATAAAAGTGAAGGAGAAGGAACAGTTGTTTAACTGAAATCATGCTTTTACTGAACACATTTTCCTGTAAGATTTAAATCACTGTAGAAGTGAAGGTATTTTTAACATTACAATATATTTAAATGACTGTTGCTTTGCAGAGTTTGCTCAGACAAAATGTCACTCTTTAAATTCAGCCCAGACTGTGTCGTTATTATGTTAGAAACAATGTTTTCCTGATCACGTTAATGAAATCTGAATTTGGCTCTATACTTAGATTCCACTGTTTGCATCCATTTTAATCTAGCAGTTTATCTTCTTGCACCCACCTAGTTAACATTTTGCTATAGAAAACTCTGGTTTCTAATAGAAATTGCTTGGCTTCAATACAGTAGTAGTGTCCATGGACCCATTCAAGGGCTTCATGTTGCAACCTTGCCTGTGACTGCTTTTTCGTGTCACAATTAGGTCAGTGTTCGTATGTTTAATGCACATATCAATGTTTTACTCAGAAATAGGGAGCTGTAAGAGGGTGCCAAGCTTGCTGAGTTGCTATGGTGGTTTGTGCCTAATGCACTTCCAGAAAAAATCAAATCCCCATAGCCATGTGAAGGAAGTCGAGGAGAGTCCTGCTGTTCTCTGCACCACATTTAAACACAGTAAGTGAAGTCAGCATGAGCACTCAGGTGTATAAAATTATGTGTATATTTATACATATATATGTATATATATACACACACACATACATATACTTTTTATATATATATACATTATATTCTTTACTGTGAGGGTAGTGAGACACTGGCAGAGGTTGCCCAAAGAGGTAAGTGCTCTGTCCCTGGCAGTGTTCAAGGCCAGGTTGGACAGAGCCTTGGGTGACATGGTCTAGGGTGAGGCACCCCTGCCCATGCCACGGGGGTTGGAACTGGATGATATTAAGGTCCTTTCCAACCTTAACTATTCTATGATTCTGTGATAATCTTCTATTGATACAGATGGGAGGAAGTGTTTTCCTCTTTAAAACATCCAAAATCAAAGGTATTTCCAGCACTAAAGCCGTCATCACACTTCAGTGGCAGATAGAAGAGAATTCAACAAATGAAATGGGCATGTCTTGTTGGAAAGACCTTACTACCTCAGAAAGAGTGAGCAATGCCTTCCAAAGAAGCAGTAAACAAGTCCTGTGAGGGAAGGAGGCTGAGGTAGCTGAGTGGTAAATACAGATCTCAGCAATGCTTGAATAATTTATGTGTTCCATGTGAAAGAGAATTTCCATCTTAGCTGTACAAATTTTCCTTGATCTGCTTTGCCAGACATTTACATATCAGAGCTGAAGGTCATTTAAGAGTTATAGGGCAGAACTTTTCCATTGTGTTAATCACTTACAACTCTAATTTCACACTACATCAGTCCCTTTAACTTGGGCTAGCAGAGCCCACCTCAGTCTCCCTATAAAAATCTAATAGTCAAAACCATTTGCTCACTGTGCATTCAAAACAGTGAGTATCTCTAGATAGAGAAGGGAAGCAAAAATAACCGTGGAAAAACAATTTTTGGGTAAGCTGGAGGTTGTTTAGCTTCTGGTGCCTTCCAGGAAGCCCCAAGGCATCTCTGAGTAGTGCTTAGCTGTCAGTAATTCTAACCCTGAAGGTATATGGAAATGAGGACATTGCGAATCATTTTAGCAGTGGAGGGGAAACAGTCTTCTCAAAGTAGTTAGGATACAAAAAACACTAGCCAGCAGCTATAAGCATTTGTTTTTGAGATGGAGCTGCATCAAGTTATAAAGACTGGTGAGACTATCTCAGTACTCAGTGTCCAAAATTCACTCTTCTGTATCTCTTCAGGGTGTCTCATTAACACCCCCCGTATCTGTGCCTGTTTAGTCTTCCGTAAGTATTCAGTCTTCAGAGTGAATTCCACAGTACAGCAGCTCCTATGCAATTAATATAAACATGTATGAATTAGGTGTTGTCTGTAATACCTATCTAAAATATCTGTAGATGTATATCACTACAGCTAATTATATATCATTTAAGCTGAAGAAAGAAATGTTTTAATATTAGATCATTACCTTTCTAGGCAGAATAAAATATTTCCCATTGCCTTAATATCCTAATTTAAAGACTACCAAATATTATGTCTTGTATTTTGGATATTTCCATGTTCTTTTACCATATTCAGCATTTTTTCCTTCTTTTATATATATATATTATTTGACTTCTTAAATATTTTCTCTGTGGTGCCCCATGGTACTCTGACCCCTTCATAACTTCACACATTCTTAATACTCCTATAATTTTCTTTGTAATTCAGCAGAATTCACAAGTAGAGGCCAAAATCCATCCATAACTTGCAAAGAAATTTTAAAACTGCTATTAAGTATATTGCTGATCCAAGGTCTCAATCTTATCTTAACCTTACTAGAGGAAATATTAGATGAAAAGCCTTTACCCTTTGGATGAAGCTGAACATAATTGGGACATTTCACAAATAAATATTGTTTGCCCTCAGTTCAGTTTCCTTTCTCAGAGCTTCTTACTGAGCATTAATTTTTGCCAGGCTATATGATACCCTGGAAATCAATGTAATATTTCAGGTAGGCGGCAGCAGAATATTCTGTGTGGATTTTAATTATTCTTTTCCCTAGAGTTTGGATTTAGAAATAAAAACCTGTGGTGATTTACACTTCTTTGTAATTAGATGTAATAAGTGGAATGTCTTTCATAGTGTGCTGTGGCTTTGTTTGAAGGAAGAGCAGTATGTTATACCTAGTGATTTCCAGTATTAATCAATTTTCCTGTATTTCCTTGTGGGTTTCTCTACTCAAACTTCACATCATGTTCGCTTTACTGTCATCGTAGAATCATAGAATGGTTAGGGTTGGAAAGGACCTTAAGATCATGTAGTTCCACCCCCCCTGCTCTGCAATGCCCATCACTTTCTGTAGATCAATGAGTTTTGCAGTTTTTTACTTTCCTTCCATTTCTCTAACTAACTGTGCTTTCCTGGTGGTTCATTTTAAAGTGACTTTGTGAAAGGGGATGATGTGTCTGAGGAAGGTACAGCTCAAACCAAAAAGAACCAAGGAATTTACCCCAGCAAATTTAACCTTCCAGCGGAGTGAGGTCTCACATCCCAAATCCAGCTCTTGTCACATCCTTACAAACCTATTGTTTCAATGCTTGTTTGTCTATTTCTTTGGGCTCAGGTGGCAGCTCTCTGGGTCATCACTGAAAGATGAGATTGCATAAAGAGAACGGACTAAATATTCATTTGTGTTATAAACCCTAAATGTGCAGCTCAGGAGTAAACTTGGGTTTTAGCAGCTGTCTAGTGTGTACGTTTTGCAACTAATCCCGTTGTGCTGACAGCTGGAATTTCCTGGGTTTGAGGACAAACGTCCTCCCTCTCATGGGGAATGATTTAATTAAAAGTGTCTCTTCAATCATTCCTCATCATCTGGGGATTCTCTAGTGCTGAGGGACATCTGCACAGGGCCAGGTATGCCACATTGAGCTGAATTAAAAAACATGCACCAAAACCCAACCTTCTAACTTAGAAGTGTCACTGAGTCGTGACCATTGCCCTAATTCTGAACCTTCCATACCTAAAGATGTTAACATCCGGCAATTTGTTATTATTGCTTAAGATGTTAAACACTAGTCAAATTCAAATCTAGATTCAGATTATTATCACCTACTCCTGAGATTTGAAGCGATGGATGAAACATTTGTTATAGGTTTTGTGTTTATTTTGAAGATCAGCTGATTTGTCGAAATAGCATCAAATGGTGAAATACAATGCCTTCACCCTTGGTTACAATATTCTTTTGCCTTTGTTTCTGGTTTAAATATTATTTTTGTAGACTATTCATAAAAACCATAGAATCACAAAATGGTCTGGGTTGAAAAGGACTTAAGATCATCAACCCCCCTGCCGTGGGCAAGGACACCCTACACTATACCATGTCACCCAAGACTGTTCAACCTGGCCTTGAACACTGCCAGGGTTGGAGCATTCATAACTTCCTTGGGCAACCCATTCCAGTGCCTCACCACCCTCACAGTAAAGAACTTCTTCCTCGTATCTAACCTGAATTTCCCCTGTTTAAGTTTAAACCCATTATCCCTTGTCCTATCACTACAGACCCTGATGAAGAGCCCCTCTCCATCATCCTTGTAGCCCCCTTCAGATATTGGAAGGCTGCTCTGAGGTCTCCTGATATTCCTTGTTTTCATGGTAGTAGTGAATTATTAAAATATATAAAACCTCTTCAATATATTTTTTATATTGAGTTTATAACCTTCGATATTCAGTATTCCAAACTTTCTAGAAGAAGGAAGCAGAAGTGGAGAGAATAGAGGATTCATAGTAATAGAAATCAAAGCATTGAACAAAAAAGCAAGAAATCCATGGCTGAATAGAGAGCAGAGTTATGGGAAAATTAGGAGACAGCTGACACAGAAGCAGAGCTGAACATTGCAAAGGACATTTACACAGCTTAATAAGACATAGTATTTCAAAGCTAAGATATCCAGTCTGAGGTGAAATTCACATGATTTTAGCCTAGAAGCAATAAAAATACCTTTTTCTGCTCTCATTCAGATGTTCTAATAGAATTTAACAATCATAAAGTGTTGTCTTACATCTAAATTGCAAACTTTCCCAAGTGAAGGATGCTTGGATGTTAGTCACAGCTAAGAGCATGATATCTAGAGAACCTTTCACTCGAAGTGATGGCCTACATCAGTAAATGCAATTCAGTATGCCAAGGGAAACAAATGGATTTAAGAAATATAGGGAGAGGCTGAAGGAGGTGGTGTATGCAGCTGTGAGAGGAGAATGACTTTTGTCTTCAGATACTTAACGGAGAGCTATAGAGATGAAAAAGCAAGGCTCTTCTCAGAGGTGCACGGTAAAGGGCAGAAGACTGTGAAAACAAGCTGCAAAAAGGAAGATAAAATTCTAGTTAAATATAAAGAGAAAGGGGGAAAACAATCACAGGGAGAGTGACTGAGCACAGAAAAAGGAGCCTGGAGAAGTTGTACAATCTTCAGCCCTGCTGGTTTTCAAAACTGAACTGGGTGAGGCCTCAGGCAAAGTGTTTTAACATATAAATTGGCATTTCTTCAAGTGAGAAGTTGGACTGGAGAATCTCCAGAGGTCCCTTCCAATCTGTTGGTTTATGTGTACATGAGACAGTCTGTATTAACAACATAATCGTGTACATGGTTGTTTGCCAATGCCAAGTTTGAGTCCTGGTTTTTACTTACGGATATTACAGACGTAGCCTATAATTCTGTCAATCTATGACAATCACTAGGGATGCACATAATTTGAGATACAGGTTTTCAAAAGTCATTCTTATGTATTCTTATTTAAAAATAGAAAATTAATGGTGTAACAAAGATATTGAGCTTACTTCTTTAATACAAGGCATCTATCCAGCCCACCACACCCATATAGAAGGAGTAAGTGATTTCAGTTTAATAGGACTCTTCACTCATGTTGTAGCAGTATTTTTGATAACCAAAAAAATCAGATATTATTAAGATTTGCTAGGGTAGATTAAAATGAGAACTCCATTGGCTAAACGTTGTGAGTAATTTTTACTCAACTTTTCACAACAGTGCTTGAGGTTATTAAGTTGTTTTGTTATGATCAGTTTCTATTCTGTAGTACACTTCTTACTACGTTGCCTTGCTCAACAGTTAATACAGGGTGATGTTTCTGAGCATTTGCCCAGAGTCTGCGAGCATAATCAGAAAACAGAAATAATTTCAATCAGGAGAGAAGTAATTTCAATTCCCCGAAAGCTTCTAAATCATCTATAACTGAGATTTCTGCTTTCAGGATCACTGATTTTCCCCATTACATGCACTGAAATTAATGTTTGCTGAAAGCAAATAAGAGTAAAATTAAATATTTTCTGATACAAATGATAATTGGGCACTTGTCTGATAAGATGGTTTTATTTAAACAAAATGTACTCATGTAACACTGCATTTCCGATGCTACAATCCTGTAATCTTCAGGCTGCTCCTCTTTCCCAAGTCATCATAATTAAAGGCAGGTGTTCAATTTAGCCACCAGAAGGGATGAGTTAATGCTGTAATTATTAGTTGCAAAAGATTTTTAATTAGAATTGTAAAGTATTTAGGCGTGTAAAATACAGGTATATGATCATCAGATTTATTTCAAGTACATGGACACCTATCTCCGGTAAAATGAGAAGGACTTCAGCTCCTAAGTATTTTCAGAATGTCATTAGGAGCTATTTATGTCTCAGGGCACTAATTAAAAATGTTCCTTTGTGCAAAATTCAGATGTAAATTGTTATCCAAGCTTCCTGGTAATAAATAGGTATTACTAATAGAAGTTTAACGTCTTCCTTGGTTACTAATGTGTTGGAAAACTTTAGATTGTGTTGCAGCATTTTATCCTGATTTTCTTTTTCCAAATAGAGAACAAAAATATTTATCAAACAATTCTGACTCATCTACCTTGTTATTTACAATGTTAGCCATTTAGTAGACAGTAGATTTTATTTTCTCATATATACTGAGCACTTTCTTCTACACCACAGGTTTTATTTTTGCTATAATTAGGGAAGGTGTAGAGAACAAAAGACGTCTCTATGTCATTGGATGGTTCCTTGCATGAATTTTTAATGGCATGTGTACTAGCCATACTATTGTAACAAAAATCAGAAGAAATAGAAGAGTAGTAAGAATAATGATATGGGGAACGAGAGGAATGGAATTGCTTGCATGAAGGAAACTGATAAGGATTCTTCACTCTAAAAAGAGATGAGTAGAAGCTGGTTATAGGGTCATAAATGAGGTCCACAAAACAGCAGAAAATGTAGATTTATCAGTTCTCAGGATAAGCAGGGTCTACCCTTTACCCTTGAAACTATGAGTAGACAAATTCCATTGGTGGATCTTAAAACTTAGAATTCCCAAGAAACTTTTAAGCTATTTACTTCTGGGATGTAGAAGAGCACATTGTGGAAAGAATCAGCTATACCTTTTTGCTTAGGAAATGATCATTTCATAACCTTCAGCTCCAGGTCACAAGTGGAAAAAAGCTATTGGACTAGATGGACACTTGATTTGTCCTGTTGTTATGTAGCTTGCATGTACTCAGCTGCTGCAAGAATTGTTACAAAATCCAAGTTTGGTTTGTTTTTTTCCCTTTTAATTTATTTTTCCAACAGTTTCTCTCAAAGTTTTCTTCACTTTTTGGAAATACGATCATATTCCAAACATTGTGCAATTGTGCAGTCTTTTATATGCAACTTTGTTAGAGTCATACTTGTACATGCTTTCAGGTTTCGTGTAACAGCATTTGTTACATTATGAATATGCCTGTATATAATGCTACAGACTCATGACTAGGTCGTGGAGACAAAAAAAAGGACATTTAACAAATATTGTATTGAGGCAACAATGGCTCTATCTACCATTCATAATCTGCTAAAAGAACTATATGAGATTTTAATGAATGTTTATATTTTTCTACTGATAAATATTATACTTAAATGGATAAAAACTTCACCTGTTGCAGGAGCACAGATGTTTTTTCCAACTGTAATTTTACTCCATGTTGTGTCTGTTTTCCTCATAACTTCTCACACTTCTTTGTGACGAGTCAATACTCATTGCTTAATAGTAACTTTATTCTTTTTAAAGTAAAAATTAGTATCATAGAATTACAGAACAGTTTATGTTGGGAAAGACCTTTAAGATCAAGTCCAACCATTAACCCAGCACTGCCAAGTCCACCGTTAAACCATGTCCCCAGGTGCCACATTTACACATCTAAATACCTCCAGGGATGGTGACTCCACCACTGCCCTGGGTAGCCTGTTCCAATGGTTGAGAGCCCTTTTGAGGAAGAAATTTTAACTAATATCAAATCTAAACCTCCCCTGGTGCAACTTGAGGTTGTTTCCTCTTGTCCTATCACTTGGGAGAAGAGACCGACGCCTGATCCAGTAGAATAGTTTTGAGGAGTGTACTTATTTCTTCTCCGGTGTGGCTATGGGTGGCTCATGATAATTTAAATGTGGATTAGCAAGTATGTACGTAAGGAGCCATTACTACCTCTTTGTGTTTGAGTAATTCTAGTTAAAAAACATGGCTAACTTATTTAATGCAGCATTTTCAGGCCAGCAGACAGTAATGATCGAAGAAAGTAGCTTCAAAGTAATAAGAATAGAACAGAAACAGAAGGACCATGTTTAGTCATAGTGAAACAGGTGTTCCTATTCATAATCATTTCTTATAATAACAATAAAGTGATAAATAATAAAGGAGCACTGATTTACGATGAGAAAAGCAAGCTGAAAAGCTACTTCTTTGTCTACTTAAACTCTCAGAGTTGAACCTTTTGTCAAATAGTTCTTATTATTAAATTCAGTGGGTTTTTTTTCTGCTGTGCTTCCCAGTTCTGATCCAAATCAAACAATGAGCAATTAAACCTTATTGCATGGCATTTCCCCAAGCCCCAAAAAGCCAGAAAAACAGTGATCACTCCACTTTTTTTTTTCTTCTACTCTTTCTTTAATTTTTATAAATTAAAAATCTTCTACAGTAGTCAGTTGAATAACAGTCAGAAAAGATAAAGGATTTTGAATCCTAAATCAAACTGTATACTTTTCAGTTCACTGGTTCAGAAAATACCTGAGCATTCAGAAAAATTTGCTTCCTAATAGAAGCTTGACAAAAGAAATGAAGAATTGATAAAGGGCATGAATACTGAGCGAGTGTACTGGTTGTGATAATGTTATAGTGATACATTTTATAGTGCTGAAGTCATGTAAATACACAAGAAAATGCAACCCCCTAGGATTTGTCTTTCATTCTTTTAAAATATAATAGTATAATACTGACCTTATGTGAAATTGTTACTTGGTGAGCTTCATAGTAGCTGTTATGGTTTGGGTTTGTGCTGATAACAACCACAGCAATGTTTTCCTTATTGCTGAGCAGTGCTTAAACGGAGTCAAGGCCTTTTCTGCTCCTTACACCACCCCACCAGCTAGTGGGCTTGGGGTGCACAAGGAGCTGGGGGGGACGGGACGCACAGTCAGGACAGCTAACCCCAACTGACCCAAGGGATATCCCACACCATAGGATGTCAGCTCAGCATATAAAGCTGGGGGAAGAAGGAGGAAAGGGGGATATTTGGAGTGATGGTGTTTGTCTTCCCAAGTCACTGTTATGCATGATGGAGCCTGTCCTGGAGATGGCTGAACGCCTGCCTGACATGGGAAGTGGTGAATGAATCCCTTGTTTTGCTTTGGTTGCTTTATCTATTGAAGAATCACAGAATGGTTGAGGTTGGAAGGGACCACCAGGCTCATCAACCAGTATTTGTACTGTTGTGGGACAATAGTTGAGACCTAGTTACAGATCTCCACCTAGACTCTGTGCCACTGATACAACCCTCTGAGCTTAGTTGCTGGCTGGGGTTAAACAGTGACATTGGTGAAACAAGAAAGTGAGTGAGTTGGATTTTCTACGTTATCTATTTCTTCACTAAGCTTTTTGGAACAGAAAAATAAAAATAGAAACCATCAATGAAGTTACACTAAAGCTTGATAAATGCTTTCTTTGGCTTAAAGACTGTAACTTGTGTTTTGACCAGGGCAGAGAGTTCAACATGCTGTAGTAATCCCAGACCCTACACCAGGATACAGTATAGACTACATTTATCTATTACATGCTTTATATTAACTCTTACAGCAATGGCAAAGAGTGGATATTTCTGTGGTCTAATTCATAGATGCAAAATTTTCAGCACTACTGAGCACAGACATTACTCTTGTGATTCAGAAGGTCCTCAGAACATTGTCGAAGACACAGGCTGTTAGAAATTGTTGTTGTACTCTGGCCATTTACTAATGGCTTTTTTGGAGATGAACGCTGGGCTTGGTGGGAATTTGGTTGACTGGATGTGATTATTCTCTTTCTTATGCTTGTGTATTTTCTTGTAACAAAGTAAACTAAATATATGTCCAAAGCAAGGAGTGATAGTCTATCCACTCAAACTGAATTGTCATGATTCATCTCACTTCACTGCAGGCATCTCCAGTGTGAGTGTCTACATCAGAGCCAGTAATCCACATCTTATTCTCAACAGAGACAAATAGGCACTTCCAGGCTGTAATTCAAGGCATCTTAAGGTAGATATCTTACATGCATTATGTCATTAAAAGGTGTTAACTGCCAATGCTGTGCAATACATGCACAGAAACGCCCAAGCAGGCATGTTTTCACATGAACTTTTACCCCTAATGTAAAAGCACTGGGATCCAATGAGATATTTAAATCTAATCATTAACTTCTCTCACACATTCCTTCAGGACTTTTTAAAGGAAAGGTCAGAGGCAAAACTGCTGTCAAGGAACTTCATTTTCCTCAGTTGCCAGATGATTCATAAGTGTACTTCACTTTTATGTCTGAAAGAATTTTGATTTCATTATTTAAAATAATATAATAAATGGCCATCTAACCCTGTATTTGGCCTCCAGGAGTGGCAATAAGGGAAGCTGTCTGTGGAAAGCATCAAATCCTGACCACAGTCTGCCATCCACTTCTCTTGCATTCCCCCGTCATCCAGAACTGTGTTTTTTGAGATATTAGAGGTTCTTTTCAGTTTCATTTAATGGGTGTGCTCTCTGTGATGGTTTTTGACATCAGGTTTTGGAGGTTCACTTTGTGTAGAGAAGTATCAGTTACCTGTTTAAAAGCTAATCTCCTGCAAGTGTGCCACCTTTCTTGTATGTGCGTTTTGGGTGAAAAGCAAAACAAAACAAGACCCACAATGAACTCAAACACACAGTTCTGCATTCCGCTTATATTCTCCCTTTTGACTTTGTAAACCATGATCAATGTTCCTCCTTAGCCTTCTCCTGTCCAGAGCCCCACCCTCCTTCCAGGGCAACTACTCCATCCACTAGATCATTGTCGTTAAGCTACTCCGAACCTTTTCCTAACTCCACATCTCTCTTGAGATGAGGAGAACAGATCAGACCATAACACTTCAAGGTGTGGGTACATAAATCTTTTATACTGTGCCAAATGATACTTTCTCTTCTGCTTGCAACACGTTTCCTGATGATACTCAGCATTTAGGACTTGTCCTAAACAGTGGGAGCTTCAAATAGGTGCTCCAAATCAGGACTAAGGGAAGCAAGTTTTTCCACTGGCTGTGCAGAGGATCATCTAATTTTGAATAGCCTTCTACATTAGAAACCTAGAGATAAATGGTGTGAAAACTTCCTAAAACTAGAAAAAGGAAAACTCCATGCCTTTTGTTGAATTTCCTGGACTCTGTACCTAAAATTGTTTAGCATTTGAAAAGACAGAGCCTGGTACTATAACTCCCACGGATCTAAGTGAAAATCTGAGTAAGGAAAAAGATAGTTTTATTTAGATGTCATGCCTTAAGGGTAAGCTTTACCCTGGTTAAATGGGTCTGAAGAGATAAATGTTCCTTTGCAGAGGTTTAAATCCCATGCAAAGAAAATAAAGAATGAATCAGAAAATACAGGAGTTTGATGTGTGGGGTTTCTAGTAGGAAATACAAACTTTCCAAGAGTGCAAGGAACATGAAGATTAATTGAGCTCATGGTGGCCTCAGTTTTCTTCAAGCATTTTTAACTGATTATATATTAGTTGGACCTTTGTTCAGGAAAAAAGGTTAGAAATCAAATCATGGTACTTGGAGAAACTGATAGTAATTACAGCTACAGCAGTAATGGCTTACTAATGCTTTCAGTCTAGCATGACGCTTCATTAGATTTTTTTCACTACATAGCTTTGCAGTTGTTCTCTTTATCTTCAGGACAAATACAATATGTGGTAGTTTATGCATACAGTGAATCACACATGCAGACACATACACAAATTGAAGTGTTTGACATGGTGCAGTTAGGTAAGATCAAGTGTTTATAGTCCTTTACCACTTTTACCCCTGCAAAAGCTTGTGGTCAGAGGCAGATTCTGCCAGAGAAAGCCATGATTATAAGGTAACACATAATGAAGTACATTAAACAGAATGAAATCTTGACGAATGCTTTGAACTTTTTCCTACTGAAGCATTAGTCGTGTATGAAAATAGTCCTTTCTAACCAGTTTCAAGAGATTTTCTGAACTCCCTCTTTTATTCATCCTCCAAGGCCCCCATTACTAGCTTGTATGGAATACCTTCACAAACCCACCTATTAATTCAACATACAAGGCAGTGCAAATCCCTTTTGGAAACAGCTGTGATACTGACTGCCAGATATGTGTCTGTCTTCTGCATTGTAAAACAACAGCTGTAGGTTCTCTCTTTAGTGAACATAAAGGGTGCAACAGTATAAGGCGATGCATATGATGGCAACATCTTGTAATGCATTAAATCCTTCTGAGAAACTTTGTGTAACACTAGGAAAACAAAACCAGAAAAACAAAAAACCAAAGCAAAGTCTTCCTTGCAGCTACTAGATTCCTATGCCTTTAATATAAACACAGAGAAGATTTGAGCGGGCAGGCAATGTCAGTTGTAACTCTGCTTCCTCCAGTTTCTTACAATAGCGTTTCCCTGAGCTGATGTGCTGTTTTAAAAGTCAAATCTGGGGATTATTTGTCACACATTTCTTCTAAACTCCATGAGGTGAAAAAAATGTACCTAAACCCCCACGTTTTATTACAGCTCAGAAATTCTACAGTGCACTAAGCCAGCCTGTACGGTGTGTGTGCTACAGCAGTCAATGTTTGTTCTTTCTTTAATACAACAACTTAGAAGTTCATAATGCGCTTTACATGCATCATCCATTCTGCCTCCTGAAGGAGCTCCTTTTGTCATATTTGATCTTTGATTTTTTTCCCTTCTTATTAACTCTCCAGTTATTGAAACGCTTCAGCTGAGGAATGGTGGGTAAATAAGTCCATGAAACGCTATCGCTATCTCATTATTAATGTCTCATTAGTGGATGTTTGTAGGCAGGATTGCATGGTGTGTAAACATAACTAAATGGTGGAAAGAAATGGTCTCGTAGCTGATATTTGGAATAGGAAATAAAATAAAGGTTTTAAAAAAGAGAATGAAAAGTATGAAAACAGGAAGAAAAAGGCAAGTAGTAGAACAAGCACCCAAACTCATGAAGGGAGCCTTATTTCCCATTGCTTGATAACTCATTTTTAAGTTACTTTTTCAGTAAGGAGTGAACTCTGAAGCGTCTGAAACTGGTATATTTGTAAGACCTTGAACACCTATGGGTGTTCTGGAACTTAGGGCTGCTGCCTTGGCCTCAGCATGGCCAGCTGCATATCTCTTTCTTCTCCCATCGCTCCTGCTTGTTTTTGACATGTCCTCCATTCAGTCAGCTTTCTCTGAAAGTGGTAGACAGGCTTAAAATGTACCAAAACAAATGAACATTTGAATAGGCAGAATCCCCGATTATAGGGACACTTCTATAGAAGCTTGGCTACAAATGGTTACAACCAGCTGCAATTGCTTTTATATGTTTCTTTGTAGAAGGCTATTAACAGAAATTGCGCCTCCGAGTGTGGCTGTAAATTCTAAGTGTTAGTAATTTGTTCCCAAAATTATCTGGGAGTCCTGCAAATAGCTCAGTGACCATGTGAAGTATTTTTGGCCCAGGGTTGTTAGCGTTAATAGTTTATCCATGGACAGTAATGAACAATCCCAAATCTATTAAAGCAAAGCCAGTATGTTAGTTACTGATAAGAATATAAGAATTTTCTATTGAGTGAGAGCAAAGGTATATTGATGAGAACTCGTGTCTTTTTCTAGTGATTCTAACTTCCATATGTATGCAAAAGCTACTGCTGCTGCAATATACAATATCATTGCATTCTCTCAGTAAAATAAATAAACTGAATTCATTGGCAGTGCTCAACAAACTATCCTACTGATCCAACTGATGTTTTAAGGGTTTTCTTCATTTACTGGAAGGCTGATTCTTCTTGCTTTCTCTATAGCAACGTGGAATCCTTGCCCTTGCTCCTTAGACACTGTGTAACTGTGCCACAGAGAGATGTTCATGTCTCGGAGTAAGATACCACATATATGCCTTGCTGCAATTGGCCTGTTGGCTGTAATACCTTCAATATCTGAGCTGGTTTGTCATCAGTACTTCCCCTTATGGTATGCTAAGAGTGGTCTTGCCCTTAAAGTTGATGTTTTTCTAACACAGAAAAGTAAAACATAATTGTTTTTCACTGTTTTCAGTTCTGTTTTCTATTCTAAGATGTTTTCTATTTTAGTTAGTATTTGACATGAGAGATGTACCTTTTCAGTATAGTGCAGTTGATTTCTGACTAATCTTGCCTTGTGCTTTATGACTTGTCATTCGCAGTATGTTTTCAACTTTCAACAAAAACAGTCTATTAATTATTTTATGTGAAACACAACAACTAACGTTTATATAACAGCTTCCCAAATGTACCAAATTAAGATAGCGGAATTAGTTATTAGGTTTAAAGTAAGATAAAAGAACAAGCTGAAAGTTAGAACATGCACCTTTCAGTTATGCAATCACTTCTGGGAATAATAAGTACCTTTCTGGAGCTGTTCATGTCAGGGCACTCTCTATTTGTCTGCCTCTTCACAAAACCCAGTGCAGTAATTCCTCAAGACTGAATCTGAGTTTTAACCATCACCATCGTTGGAAACTGAACAAGCTACAATAAATATGACAGATGGTGTTTGAGTTCGTTTGTAAGATTTGGGTAAGTAATGGGGAAGATGCATACCTGGTATTCGTCTCCTTTATATAGTTTTAGGCAGTATGCTACCATTCCCTAACCATTCTTTGATTCAGTCCCCCTTCTCTCATTTTATTTTGCTCAGTTTAAGCCAAATATTGAGTTAACCAGTTGTGAATCTCTTATGGTATGGGGAGCTCTTACCTTATTCTAAGAGAATGGTATGAACACATTTAAGGCATAATAATTTGGTTGAATCTCTGTAATGTGTAAGCTGCCCCAGCACTGTTCTTTCTCAAAGTGGTTGGTGAGCCCTAGCAAACCTGTACTGTGATTTAGAGAAGTGTAACTAGGGAATCCTTGCCTA
>NW_009935849.1:0-55882 GCF_000696875.1 Nestor notabilis | reverse complement strand
TCCTGCTGCTTTGTTTGAGTCAGGCTCTGTCTGTTTGAAAGGGGGTTTATGTTTTAAAAAGATTTAGAAGTAAATTTTGCCGAGCAGTTTGAGTAAGCTGGGATGGCAAATGTAACACAGAAGGCAGTAAGGAGGTGAAAATCCCTTTCTAAACAACAGTGGTTAAAGAATATGTAAAGAGCAGCAACAGACTTATTAGTATGACGGCAATGACTTAAGAGGCAAGAATAGTTGAACTAAACATCTGTGGTTTACCTCCAGCAGATATACCCGCTAATTGTGTGCAAATAGCTGAAAAGCATAAAGAAGGCACAACTCATACTCACTGTGTATGAGGCTGAGAGCAGGTGTGGTACAGCCCCTGAAGCCTGGGTGAGCCCAGCTCAGGAAGGCTCGTGATTCACTCATTCCTGTATTTTCTCTGTTCTTTCTTACTCTGCCCAGTTTTACATTCTGTCCAATGTCACTAAATCTATTATATTAATTTCTCAGGGTACTGCAGGCTCTGTTTCCGAGTTGTTTGGTAGCTCGGCACAGCATATTCCTTGGTTTATTTCTGAACTGTGTTTTATTTTTCATTTCAGATGATGGAAATTTTTTTTTTCCTTTATATTTCCCTTTGGTATTATACGAAGGAGTAAATAGAAACACTCAGCTGACTTGCGTGACATCTCTGCTTTAATAAGCCCCTCTAACATCCAGCTGTTACTTAACTCTGAAATTAAACAGCCCTGATCTTTTTCATCTCTCCTCGCATGACAGTCTTTTCATGCCTCAGATAATTTTCATTGCCCTACTACAGACCTTTTCTACTTCTGTTATCTCTTGCTTTGAGATGGTATGACCAGAATTGAGCACAAGATTCTGGGGAGGACGTGCCATCAATTTATATAATGGCATAATAATAGTTTAGAAATTCGGGACATTGTTGGACTTACTGCATATACTTAATACCCAGTTCACTAAATTCAGGAATTCAGGGAATGATTATTATCTTATTAAGTTTTCAGAGGAGCAGAGTTGAAAGACTAAAGGTTCACTTTTTTGTCTTTTTTCTAATGTACTGCATTTGTTTTGGCTTTCGATTTAAGCTGAAAACAGTGTTGATAAAACAGAGATATTCTAGCTATAGCTGAGCAATGCTTATACAGTGTCAAGGCCTTTTCTGCTTCTCATGCTGCCCCAATAGTGGGTAGGCTGGGGGTGCATGCACAAGAACACAGCTGGGACAGCTGACCCCAACTGACCCAAGGAGTCAGACATCCATAGCTATGCTATCTATATCTATATCATCTATATATCTATATCTCTATATCTATATCTAGTTCATCCGTATCTATATCTACCTATCTATATATATACCTGCATCTGTATCTGTATCTGTATCTATATCTGTATCTATATCTATATCTATATCTATATCTATATCTATATCTATATCATCTATATCTATATCTATATCTATCTATATCTATCTACAAAATCTATATCATCTATATCTATCTGTGTGTATATATTTACATATATATACACACAACTATATCTGTATCTATATATATCTACATAATCTATACCATCTATATCTATCTATCTATCTATCTCTGTCTGTATCTCCCAAACCATATGACATTTTGCTAAGTAATAAAAGCTGGGTAAAGGAGGAAAGGGGATGCTTGGAATGATGGCATTTGTCTTCCTAAGTAACGGTTATGTGTGATGAAGCTCTGGTTTCCTGGAGATGGCTGAACACCTGCCTGCCCATGGGAAGTGGTGATCTATATATATACCTGCATCTGTATCTGTATCTGTATCTATATCTGTATCTATATCTATATCTATATCTATATCTATATCTATATCTATATCATCTATATCTATATCTATATCTATCTATATCTATCTACAAAATCTATATCATCTATATCTATCTGTGTGTATATATTTACATATATATACACACAACTATATCTGTATCTATATATATCTACATAATCTATACCATCTATATCTATCTATCTATCTATCTCTGTCTGTATCTCCCAAACCATATGACATTTTGCTAAGTAATAAAAGCTGGGTAAAGGAGGAAAGGGGATGCTTGGAATGATGGCATTTGTCTTCCTAAGTAACGGTTATGTGTGATGAAGCTCTGGTTTCCTGGAGATGGCTGAACACCTGCCTGCCCATGGGAAGTGGTGAGTGAATCCCTTGTTTTGCTTTGCTGGTATGCACAGCTTTTGCTTTACTTATTAAACTGTCTTTATCTCAACACATGAGTTTTCTGACTTCTACCATCTGATTGCCTTTTCCATCCCATGGGAAAGCAGGTGGCTGTGTGGGGGTTAGCTGCTTACTGGGCTTAAACCGTGACAGATAGAGTATGTGAGATGCACCTTGGGAAGACAGAGATTTTGCTTGCATTAAATTCTTTTATCTTGCTCAGAAGACCTGTGGTATGTCAGCTCCAGATAATAGAACAGATCCTGAACATTAGTGGATGCTACTGTCTTTTCTCTTGTTCTTTAGACAGTGCAGAAAGGGCAGCTTTCATACCTTGTGGCTGTGGATGGCAACCTGTTTAAGCCTCTTTAGACACCTAACACTAGGTGTTCTGTAACCATACATGTACACCATGTACTATGACTATCCTTTAAGACAATTATTGTCCAGGTTCCAAGAGAAACAAGACAAATATGATTTTATCTTCTTTTATACATGTTATACTTCTTTCTGTATGTGTTACTGAATGTGTCCTTCCACGGTAGAAGAAAAATTCTTTCCCCAAAAGTGGAAAACCTAGGACACCATGGGTCCAGCAAGCACCATGTCACTACCTCTCGGAAGACAGAGAGCTTTGATGACCTTGTGGCTCCTTTTTAGGAAACTAAATTCTGACTGACCAAGATCAAGGAGCAAACTCTCTGTGTTCTTGTAACAGATATTTGGGTCCTAATTTGACCTATTCCTGCACTGAAAAGGAGGGTAGAAATTTAGCTTGCATCCTGATTTAGGCCCACTACTAAGGAATATCTGATGATAAAAAGAACCAACACGAGGATTCAAAAATAATTTGTGCATAATTAAGAACCTGCGTGCTCACTAAATTACAGGGCAAGTATCATTGCTAGGCAACAATTGTTCATGAGAGATTAACTTGTACTTAAGACAGTTAAAATGGTAATAAACATAAAGCAGCTTCAGGTATATCCTTAAATGAAAAGTAACATAAAGCAGAGGACTTCTATGGCATTCTGTTAGTGTGAGGATGAGATTTGGTCCTTTTATCCCTAAAGTGAAAATTAAGGCTGTCTGTTACATAACATTGTACCTTCTGCTTTTACTGTCTTACTAATCAGGAGCTTATCTGTCTATTCTTTGACCCTCTTCAAGTACAGTAACCTGCTGGAGTGGTGATATTAAAGCTTTCATTACTGTACAGAAAGGTCCATGTTGTCAAAGTGCTTGACTGGTGCCTTTGGTATTAATTGTGTATTTGGAATGAGCTCATTTGTTAAAAAGGAGAAAGATCTCCTGTAGATCTTCCTGAGGGCCGGGGTCAGCCTGGTGACAAGAACCACTCGAGGTGGTTCAATTCAGATGGACCACTCAGGTAGCTGAGACTCAAGGTCAGGGCTTAACTATGTTATTTTACACCCATTTATTACAATCTGATAGAGACTGGGGAGTTTCAGGCACAACGCACACTGCATGCCAAAAAGCCATTCATTATCACTTACCACTAGAAGATGCCTGATGGTATGAGAAGCTCATGTAACTTGGTGGTAAATTCTTCTGCCTACTTTTGGGTTTCCCCAGTTTTGAATGAGGGGTTGTGAACTTCAGACCCACAACACTGTGGGGTTTTAATAAATAGAATCCCAGATTCACAGATGAAATAAGCATTAAAAAAACTCTCAACAACTTGAAAAGTAAAATAATAGCAGCACAAGGATTAATACAACAGTTGCTGTTCTTAGAGACAGTTGGATAAAGAGAAAACCACACCTACAGAAATCTGAACTTTACAAAAGGTTGTCTGCTTCAATTTATCCAGCTAGAACACTGTCAGAACATGTCCACAGCTTTCATAAGAGTACGGTAACCTGGTCTTCAGGCACAATTTTGTCTTGGATCCTTGAATGACATGCAGTCTCAAGCTGGAGCTACACAAGGCATAGGTTCTCCTTTTCTTCCTAAGGTTTCCATTGCATTTTTTTCTTCATCTCTTTCTTCCTACACGCAATATTTAATCAAAATACCTGTTTTTAACAACTCTTTTTCCCAAAGAGTTGCTGAAGCCCAGTGTTAGAAATGTTAATGTCTTGAGGCACAATCGTCTCCTGACCATACAGCAAAAAGATAAGGGAAAAGGAAAAAAACAGAACCCTTTAAAAATCTGCCTTTTTCCTTAAGTTGACTGAACAAATTGGATATATGCTGCACGTGAAGTAATTCAGATAGATCTAAGATAAACTTCAGTATGTGGATTTTATGCACATTAAATCTCCCAACAATTTCATGCAAATATCTACATGGTCCATTGAATTTATCACGAACTTGTAAAAGAGACTGTTGCATGTAGTTCATTCATCTTTAATAGATGTTAGATGTGACATTAACCAGACAATTCCAGTACATGTTAAGATGGGGATATAGCAAGATTGGGGAATACTCTGAGAGACAAATGATCCTCCATCCTGGATTCTGGGAAATCAAATCTTTGATCCCTGGAACACATGCTCTGATTGATTCTATGGCCTGGGTATTTCTCCTTAAGTCAGCCTTGTGACAGGCTTTTTAGTAGGGCCTGTAGCAATAGGACAAGGGGTAATGGTTTTAAACTGAAAGAGGGTAGATTCAAACTAGATATAAGGAAGAAATGTTTTATGGTGAGGGTGGTGAAACACAGGAACAGGTTACCCAGTGAAGTGGTAGATGCCCCATTCCTGGAAACATTAAAGGTCAGGTTGGTTCCTGCTCATTCCAGGGCAGTTGGACCAAATGACCTTTAAAGGTGCCTTCCAACCCAAACTTTTCTATGAATCTATGATTCTGTAGACACAAAAGACCCCCATACAGTGGAGTCTAAGTATTAAGAAAGAAGCCTTCAGTATTAGGTCCTTCATTTGTGCTTGAGCTCCATCTAAGTAACTGTGTCAATTGGACCAGCTTCAGAAGGAGGATTTCGCTGCTGCCACTCTCCTGCTATTGAGTGCCAGCTGCCCACTGTGCTGTATACCAACTAGCCCCCATTCTGCCTTTCTCCTCCACTGCAGTGTTCCTGTAAAATATGTGCTACATCTAGTCCTAAATTATGCCGCTGTTTATCAGCTACCACTTTGATATCTCATCCTGCTGCAGTAACAATTAACCAAGCAAGTCAGTGGTTGTGCATGTTTACATCAAGCAGATAAATCAATAGCAATCTGAAGCAACTTTGATTAACTCGTATTACTGTCTCCTGTAAGCCAGAAATCCTGTGCTGCATTTTAGCCACTGGCAGGTTTTTGGGGGGAACATATAACTCCTGGACTCTGTATCATGCAAATCCAGTTAAAGGTTTACAGAGCATTCTGATTTCTAGAATTTTCTGGGTTTTTTTAGTATGGGAACATGCTGGCATTTTCACCAAACAATACAAAACAAGCTATTCTGCCAACAGGAATAAATAAATGCTTAGTGGAATTATAATTCTCAATAAACTTTATATTCTACAGATACCTGTTATTCTGCTCCTAAGTCTCTCCAAGAATATTTGTTTGAAATGCTTGCATGTGCTTTTTATAACAAATACTTGAGAAAACAGTTATTCGTAGGTGTGTATTTGTGTGCAGCTGCAATGAAGACATTTCAGATGTAAAAAGAAATGCTGTGATTTCCTAGGCATAGATTATTAGGCATGAGTCTTTATCCCAGATTGCACTAACAAACTTGTGTTCATCTTTGAATGTCATATTCATGAATTGAAATCCTGAAGTGTCTTTACTTAAAAATTTCACTTAGTTTTCAGGCATATTCAACTTTAGGATTTAGTCTTTGTGATCATTCGAGCTACCAAATTCAGTTGCTAAGACATCTCTAAAAGCACAACTGGAAAAGCAAGGTGAAAATCTCCTTCCCTCCCAAAAAAAGAAGGGAAAATACGAGAGAGTAGTTTGCAGTCTGTGTTCAGAGCTAATATACAAATCCAGTTCTGGCAGGTACTACTTAGAGAGATGGTTTATTTTCTAACACTTGCAAACCACAGAAATGGAAATACGTGCAGTATTGGTGCCTTCAAGAAACAGTTCCTGCTTTCCTTGTTTCTGTTGGAGGAACATCCTAGTTCAACCAATATACCTTTTTCCTTACAAAACCTTTAAAATTCCTTTGCTTTCTGCCATCTAGTAACAAGGGACACTTGGATTATAGAATGCGTAGGGTTGGTATCAGATTTACCATTCTGCTTTAATCACTGTTTGGCTGAGTTTGGTCATTTCACCTTTGGTACTTTTTTCTTCTTATTTTCCTTTTTTTACCCCTTATTTACATATTCCTCCATCCTCCTTCACAAGCACCTCACTTAAAACCGAAAGCCTCTGGCACTTCTGACTATTTTCCTTCTTAAAATTCAGAATTTTTGGTCAGGTACTAACCCAGCCTTTCTATATTTTGGACACATGAGCAGAAATTAGCATGTGTCTGATAAAAGACCATCTTGGAGACATATTATTCTTACCTTAGAAACAGCATTTCTAAAATTGTCACTCAAATTTCTAGGATCCTTGCTTTAAATCAAATATAGAAATGCCTTCAGCAAGATGTTGGGTGACTTTCATCTTACCTGCTTTACTTCCTGCTATCTCATCAGAATCAGTGGAGAGAATAGGTACAATTAGATGCACATCCAGCCTGACTTCATTAAGGTGTCTGATTTAGGAGGAGAGGAACTGTACTTTGGGCTTTCACTTTACACTGTATGAGAAATAGTGTGGCCAGCAGGACCAGGGCAGTGATTGTCCCCACGTACGTGGCACTGGTGAGGCCGCACCTCGAATACTGTGGTCAGGTTTGGGCCCGTCACAAGACTTTGAGTTGCTGGAGCAGGTCCAGAGAAGAGCAATGAAGCTGGTGAAGGGCCTGAAGCACAAGTGTGACGAAGAGCAGCTGAGGGAAATGGGGTGGTTTATCCTGGAGAAAAGGAGGCTCAGGGAAACCCTCGTGGCTCCCTAGAACTCCCTGAAAGGGGAGCTGGTGAAGGGCCTGAAGCACAAGTGTGACGAAGAGCAGCTGAGGGAAATGGGGTGGTTTATCCTGGACAAAAGGAGGCTCGTGAAAGGGGGTTTTAGCAAGGCAGGGGCAGTCTCTTCTCCTGAGTAATAAGTGAAATGCTTTGAATTTGTAGGGCAGGTTTAGATTTGACATTGGGGAAATTTGCTTCTCCGAAAGAGTTGTCAAGCACTGGAACAGGCTGGCCAGGGAAGTGGTGGAGTCACCATCCCTGGAGGTATTGAAAAGAGATGTAGATGTGGCACTCAGGGATGTGGTTTAGTGGGCTTGGCAGTGCTGGGTTAATTGTTGGACTCTACGGTCTTAAAGGTCTTAACCAATTCATTGGTTCTATGATTATTTGGTTAAGTCTTATCCCAATGTTACCTCCTATTAGGTAGGGATAAAAAATTAAATTGCTACTTTAGCAGTACAGGAACTGGGATGAACACTGTGTGGCAAAGACAATGGACTTGTAACCGTAAGATTTTAATTGGATTCATCGTCATAACACTGATCTTAGACAAATACATCTAAAATAATAAAGACTCAATTTTCTATGTATCTCTTCCATATAGAAGATAGAAATCAGAAATCATAGCATTTACATTTAACATTAATTATTTTATGTTGTCTTCTTTTCTTTCCTTAAGTTATTAAGGGTTCTTAAGTTTGCATTGGGACTTTGAAATTCCTCTACTTGTGGGAACCTCATTTTCTGGCCTCGTCTTGTTTCTCTCTCTGATGTCACAACTCTCTTATCTGTATAAACTGTGGCTCTGTATTTCCAGCAACAATTTATAGCTCTCACAACATCAGGAAATTAAGTCCACCATCCTGAAAAATGGTGTAACGATGAAGACAACTTCAGCTTGCCTGAAGTTAGAGCTCAAGAGTACAATTTACCACTGTAAATCCAATTAGTAGGCATCTCCTGATCCCCTGTAACTCTTACTAAGCACATTACACTTTGACTCAGGAAACTGTGGTGAGCAACAAACACTATGACCCTATTAAGAGCAGCTTTCCAAAGGTGCACAAACTCATTTTCAAGATGAAACAAGGTATATTGAAAATATGAATGCCTTCATCTGCTGAAGTGTTTTGTGGTGATACTACTTAGGAACTACAGTCAGAGATCAGAGATCCTATGTCCTCAGCTTTGCATAAAACCTACAATGAAGAGCTATTATCCATTTCTGAGCCAACCAAGAAAGCAACAAGAAGCTACAAAGACAGAAGGAAAAGGATGACTAGAGAACAAGAAAACAGTAGAATGATACACATTAGCATTTTATAGTCATCCTATAAAAGGTCACAGCTCCAATACCTCTGTCTAAAAATCTAGAAACATCCTCTAAAAATTAGACTTCCAGTTTCTATCTGTGGCCTGAGCACAGTAACTGCTGTTACCTCATCACAAGTAAAACAACCTCTCTTCAAGCGGTCAAATAAATACCAAGTTAATGCTTTCTGTGATGGTGTTTTTTCCATAGGACAGCACTTAACTGGAGTTCTGCACAACACACTCATTCCATCATAATCAGCGCTGAGATAATTATGAGGTTGAGTTGCTACTGGTATGAAAAAGCTTGATGTGATTTTGCATTTCAGCAATGAGTAGGCAAAAGGATGTTTTCATAATCTAAATAAACCAAAGGGTGGGAAAGCATCTTCCAGACTTACTGTTATGACATACCTCAGAGAGTGAGGATCGGGCTAGATTTCAAAATGCTGTTGTACCATTCCTGCAGAATGCCTCCTGCCTGTGCAAATCACTCACTAATCACAATTAAATGGCAGGTATGTGGCAAAGTGTATGGTTTTATTGAAATGATTGCAGGAAAGTAAATCTTGATTTAACCTACAGAACCTGGATACCTCGACCAAATGTGTTACTATAAATGAAATGACAACATAATTGCAAGAGCTTCAATTATGAGAATTAGACAGCATTCATGCTTCACTGATGTCACAATTACGATTCTGTAACTATTCCAGCATCATGGCTTGGATACCACATCATTCTTCTTTCAGCAATAAGCCGAATCTAAGGTCTGGCTGAACTCTGAGTTATTAACTTTACATGAATACTTTAATAGAACAATGATCCTAATATGTGCTCTGAAAGTTTTTATTTATTGTTACCTTTCCAAACGTAACAAAAGTTTTGGGAGCAAATACAGAAAATATTGAAACTCCAGGTGAAACTCTGGCCTTAAAGTCAAATGAATGTTATAGCATGCTTCCAGTGAGATCTTCACCCTAAAGGTAGAGTGTAGAGCAGGAAATTTGGTGGGACTAGTCTCATTTCACTAATATAAATGCCTTGACTCTAATTCTTTTTATTACTGCAGATTCAATGTAAATAAGCTCCATCAGCACCCTGACATCACCAGGGATCTCTGTCATGCATGGGATTTGCCTTAAGGAGATGTAGGCTTGGAACTATAAGCATTTATTGTTGTGTTGGTAGAGTTGCAGCTGAACTCATTATCTCTGCTGAGAGGTAGAGATTATTGTATTGGGTAGTTAGGCAGAACACTGTCTTGGTATTTGGTTTTTGGGGTCCAGGCTGGAACAACAAACTCACAGAAACATTTTACAAGCTGGGAGTTATCTCAGAAATCCTTATCAAAGTGCTTTGTTGCCCTATGCAGGTATATGTAACATTGGCTCCCTGTGTTATGACTGTTGTAGACAACTCACTCTGACATCAGTTACACTGTAGTAAGTTGGAATTTCAATATAGGCGTCTGTTTAATTGTGTTGCAGTCAGGACAGGATAGTAATGGCGATTTTTCCTTTATTCACATTGTTCAACGTAAGACTAACCTCAGCAACTCAGTGGGGGAAAGCTGGTACAAGTGAGAAGAGAAGCAGAGCCTAAGAGAAAGAAATTATTATTGTTATTAGGTGAAAGTAAAGCTGTTTAGAAATGCCTGAAGTTGTTGACAACACAGTTATGCGTTTAAATGGAAGGTTGTCAAGCAAAAGAACAACCACAAGCTTGGTCTCAATGTAAACAGCAATTACTTGAATGAAGGACTTTTGTAAAGCAATACCCCCCATCTTTTTCATAGTTCTTTTTCCCAGAAAGAAAATATAAGTACCTTTTGGAGAAAGATTTTTCTTTATCAAGATTTAAGGCAAGCAACTGCATCTTTTAGTGTGATGCTACCTGTGCAGTGAACAAAGACATTCAAGTCCCTTCCAAATTGTCTGTTTCTTCTCACTACTAAAACATATTTCATGGCTTCTGGGAGTCTCCTCGTGTACCTACATATTATTGCAAGTATTTGAAAATTGAGATAGGTGGAAGAAAATGCACCCAGTTCTGAGATCATTTGCAATGGTGAAATCCCAGCTAAAGCTTGTACAGGAGGTAGAATCAGGCAATCTTACAGATCCAGCTGAAGTCCATAGATTTCAATGAATTTGGTTGTTTCTTGTAATCCCTTGTAATTTCCCATAGAATTTTCTAGTAGAATAAGAGCAATATCTGTGTCCTTACTCTTATTCAGAAAAGACAGGAAATACACACCAATGCTAGTCATAGGGTAATCCAATTTGTGGAATCTCTGAAATTCTTCTGACCCTTTCCCTCCCCCGCCCAAATCAAGAATATTTACTTAAATTTATCTAGAATCATATATATATATATATATTCATATATATATGCATATGCCTATAATTATATATAAGCAAATGCATGCAGACAAGTATGTATGTAGAATTTAGACTACATACGTGTTCACATATATATTCATATACATGCACAAAGTTTATATTGACTATCTCAAAATCTGAAGAACTGGCTTGTTTCTAAAGCTGCAGATTAAAATGCAAATTGAACTGCACTTCACTTTTTGTAGGGCTTCATTTTGCTCAGTTCTGAGCAGTTACTGGTCAGACAATAAATGCAGCAGACCATAGACATTATAGTGCTGCATGGCTCCTGACCTGCATGCTATGTCAGCCAGCTAACATTATTTGTAGGGAGGGTTTTTTTGTTGTGCTTCATGAACTAATTTAGAAGCAGGAAAAAATCTGAGGCTTATTATCCAGTTTCCTCTGGATGTTAAGGTAAGAAGCTCTGCTTTTAACTGAATTATATAGAGGCTGGGCATCTAACCTAACTTAGTTTTCTAAACTCTTTTCGGAGGAAAACCTTCTCTCTTCTCTCTGGATCTATGCCAATCATCCAGATGGGGTAACTCCTGACTCCAAAGCCTAGTGTTAAGATCCTGCTGTTTGCACTGTGTAGAGCTAGCTAACAGACTAGCAACTTGTCTGTGACCTGGTTCTCTCCTGCAGCTCTAAACCCTTCACCACAAAACACACATGTGCCTAAAGACAAGAAGAGCTATTTCTTAGTCTGCTGGAGTGATGTTTCTACAGCCTGGTGCTCATGTGTTCTGTGCCTTGGAGAGTGTCCTGAATTCCACTGATGTCTATGGGCTCCTGGACAAGTGTTGAGCAATCATTCGAGTGCACAAGGCAGACCTTGCACCTCTAGGGCACAAGGCCTATGGAAAACTCTCTGTAGAACAATATCCAAGCTTCTTCTCAGGTATAATTACTTTACTAAAGAAAAATTGTTTGGGGAATACAGTACTAAACAAAGTATACAATCAGGGAGCAAACCAGGGAGCAGTTCGTTTGCCATCACAGCTGCTCCTGTAGTTGTATGGTATAGCAAGATGAGACAAACCATGCCCCAGGTATCGTGCACATAGAGAAAATCCATACAACAGCTTTAAGAAAGTTTATTTTCAACAAGTAAAGTTCAGCGAGCTGGATCCCAGCCGGTGTATTCACATGCATAGCAGCTGTTATGAAAATCGCTCTACAGTCAAATCTACCTGTTTGTGTATCTCAGCCATAATCAGTTCAGCTAGCAGCTGAGGAAGAAGTTCAGACTCCAGATCATTAACCTCACAGCAGTACAGCCAGGAGTGGAGATGCTGCAGAAAGTGCTTACTGTGAAGCTTCCTTTTCTGCTGTAAGTAGCTCCGCAAGTACTTCTCACCTCTGTAACTTACACAAACCAAGCATGGCTCATTTTCAGTAGTGGTTAGTGATAAATATGTATGAAATATGTGAAATTTTATCCTTATGCCCTGTGGTCTCTTAGTTTTGCTCATTTTTCTGGGGCTCCAACCCATGGAATCATCAGTTTGGATACCAATGCATTTTGGGATCCACAACACAACATGTGCCATTAAGGGAACAGCAGGCTGCAGCAAGGAAGCTCTTGGAGCATGTCATGGTTTAACCCCAGCCAGCAACTAAGCACCATGCAGCCGCTCGCTCAGTGCCCAAAATAGGATGAGGGGGAGAATTGGGACAGTAAAAGTAAGTAAACTTGTGGGTTGAAATAAAGACAATTTAATAGATAAAGGAAAAGCTGCACACTCAAGCAAAGCAAACCAAGGGATTCATTCACCACTTCCCGTGTCAGACAGGTTTCAACCATCTCCAGGACAGGCTCCATCACACCGAATGGTGACTTGGGAAGACAAACACCATGACTCAATGTCCACTCTTCCTTCTTTTTTCCCCAGCTTATATGCAGAGCATGACATCCTATGGTGTGGGATATCCCTGGGGTCAGTTGGGGTCAGCTCTCCTGGCTGTGTCCCCTCCCAGGTCCTTGTGCACCCCCAGCCCACTCGCTGGTGGAGTGGTGTGAGGAGCAGAAAAGGCCTTGATTCTGTGTAAGCACTGCTTAGTGATAATGAAAACAGCCCCATACCAATTACTGTGAAGAAAATTAACTCTATCCCAGCCAAAACCAACGCAGAGCATCTCGGTATTTCTCATTTGAAATGTTGTTTGCTTTTTCCATTGTTGTTCAGCAGAAAACTTTGCTGTCTCAAAGAAGTGAAACCCGTGGCAAAAAGAATAAATCCTCAAACTCTTAGCACCAAAGGCAATAGGAAGAAAGAACCCAAATATTTATGATTGTCTTTTGGGGGCTGGTTTATTTATGTATTTATTTATTTATTACTTAATGGCAGAATGTCTGGGGTAGTTTAAAATGTTAGACTCAGAGTAATCACATTTTAATTGAATTATTTAAAGTGTGTAATTTGTCACATCTAGTAGTAATTTTAATTACTTAATAAATTGCTTTGATGTCATGTTTGAATCTCAATTTGAGTGCTATATTTCTTAAAAATGACTAAATTGATTAATATTAAAATGTAAGTATTCAAATGAAGCAATTATTTAAGCAGTTAATTACTTAATGTGAACTTGGAAATAAGAGAAATGAGTGTCAGCTAAACAGCATTAGAGTTTGACCCTGAAATCTTCAGACAGTCAATCTTTTAGCTGCATTACATGAAACCATTCCTGGAATTTAATATGACTTTGAGTTTTCAAGGCAGGAAAATCATCTCCTCTGACTGCTTACTTCTGTGTTCTGTGTTTGAGAGAATATAAAAATAAGTAGAAATATTTGGGGTTAGTGGAAGAATTTAGCTTTCCAGGTAGGAATGTTCAAAAAGCCATAAGGAATCTTAATTTGGTTTGCATACATCATTGTTCAAATGGAAGGAATTATGTTTGCAGACATTTGGTAATAGTTTTTGTTTTGTTGCAAGGGAAGATATTCCAAGTATTCATAGCTCGTAAAGAGAAAAATTGCCATTGCCTAATCGTATTTTCTGTATAGCAAAAACCAGATGATACAACCCACATACTCTAGTTTTAAGCCAACTTTTATATTGTAAAGAAGAAATAAACATATGCAGACATGAAACACCAATATGTCAATCCGAAAGAGTTAAATCCAGAGTAAACAAGAGATGAACCAGAACCATAATTTCCAAATCTAATATGCCCAATATCTAACTCATGGTAATATGCTCTTTAGAGAAGTTGAGCAAATTGGATCTACAATGAAAGTGGCCTTAAGCAACCACCTAGGGGAAGGAAATGATTGCCTAATTTTAACTGAAAGTCAAACAAATTAGTGCTGAAATCTTTAGGGACACTTAATGATGACACAGGGCCTTGGGTTACTTATTGGTAACAAAGAAGATTTAGTGCATTTTTGAGCTTTTGCTGCTTTTTCATTTTATGCATAACATTTGTTTTATCTCTATTAAGCTTCAGATTTCATGGCATTAATCAGCTTCCACTTAACTAGTAATTAAGAGACAGAGCAGCACAACACAATCTAAAAAGCCAAAGGACTCTCTGATTTTTACCTCCCTTCATTCTTTATAGCTGAAAACATCACTGACTCACTCCGAGGAAGGATGAACACAGCACAGTTGTGAACCGGACAGTGCAGTTGACAGTAACTGATAGCTTCATTCCATCAGGTTTTTCAGCTGTTGTCATTGATGCTGATTTTATCATTATTTAAAAGGAAATGACTTCATACCAAAAAAAGTGGGTTGAAAGAAACCAGAGATTTTCTGAGTTCCTCTGTGACATTTAGACCAACTCATCTCCTTAAGGCAGCCTTCTTCATGCTGTTCTTTGCTAGGGCTATTCCTCCTATGTCATTTCAATTGCCAACAAGCCTGCAGGTGATACCAATCTTGAAGGGAAGTGAGCAGATAAGACAGTTTCAAGCTGTGGAGTGACCTGGTAGTAACTGGGGCTGTAGGCAATGTCTGGAGATTCAATACCAATAAACTCATGAGGAATTTGATGATATGTGAACATCTGAGCATCTGCAGTACGATGGGGTAAGTTGGTAAAATGTACAGAACGAGGGACCTAATTGGTTGCTATTGCTGCCTTAAAGAAATTCAGAGTTAATGGCATCACTATTTCCAACCTCCTAGTTGCTGCATTTCACCTCTAAAACAGCTAAAGCCCCTGATGCCTTGAAATTGCCTTTCCAGGTTTGACGATTCTGTTATCTTGGGAATATGTTGCCAATCTAATCTTATGTTTGTCAGATCTTTCCATTCAAACTTAGCTCTCTCCCCCTTCTGGTATTACAATGTTGTTCTTTTGACTTTCCTACAACCCCTTCTTTCTGTGTAAAAGGATTTTCTGGAGAAATTCATGTCTTCCTGCACCCTGAATTCCCTGCCAGAATCTGATATTTACAGTCATCTGACAGGGAATTGGCTCATTCTCTGTGAGGCATGCTGTGAATTCAGAGTTTCTTGCTCCCATAAGAAAAAGAAAGCAAGATCTTTCACTTCTGTATTGGACCAGGCCAGAGGAAACAAACAAGCAAACAGGTTTTGTTCCTGCTTGCAGAATGTTATTGGTAAATATATTGTCTGTAGAGAGAGTAGCCACACATGCATACACATATGTATATGTACGCATGTAGATTGAGTATATATAACTGGATAAATATATCCAATTGAATATCTGATTGAAATTTGCCTCAAAAATATTAAACAGAAGTTAATATTTGTGAGGTGATCAGACAGTGTTTATGACCTTATTCTTGCATGATGAGCCTATGAAATAGAAATATAGGAAGATGATGACTTTCTATGGCGGTCACAAGCTTAGAGAAGTGAAAACTGGGACCTATAAACCCCTCACTTGCCTTAACTAACATTTGCTCTAAGACAGCAAGTTTGCTACTCAGTCTGCCTCGCTAAGGAGAAGAAACTAAACAGTGGGGTTAATGCACCCCACTAGAGCTAAGTGACATCTCTGTGTTTTTCCCTTTCTTATCTGCAAAAGTTTGGGGATGAGGGGGAAAATACCTAACCCCTACGTGGCTATATTAACAATCCACCGTATGTAGCTCCACTGTGTGCTATTCCCTACTCTGATGTATACTCTTGTATAACCTCAGGGAAGTGGGTCTTAATATTCATGGTTTTGGAGACATTTTAGGCATGTAACTAGGACTTCACATCCCCTGAGCTTGGGTAAGTTTGTGTTTAGAAGTATGTAAGTAATTAATTCCAGTTTTGGTTTATTACCTTTCTCTTTCTGAGTACAATTAGTTGAAACCATATAAATATTTAATATTTACATACAGAGAGAGATAGATACTCTATGTAATAGATTACTTATGCAGAATGATCCTACTACCCAAAAGGAGGCTAGAGTGGAATGCAGACGCATGAATCAAAAGAATATGTCAGCAAGTCTCCTCTGTATTTCTGTTTAAGCAGAAGGAGGCCACATTATGAAATGATCAAGCCACTCAGCTGTGAGCAGGAGTCCAGTGTTCTGATCCACCCACTTAGGGTAACTCGTGATTTTGGCTTGGAAGTCATTTGACAGAAGTAATCATTAGATCAGAGATTGGAAACATTTCCTTTTCTATGCATAGTAGATGAACGACCTCCAGGCTAGACAACAACACTGGCTCAGTTCAGCACATACCCTCAGAAGAGGATTTGGTCCTCTGGACTAAGAGGAGATAGAGCCCATGCACAGCCCTCAGTCGGACCCCTGTGCTTCAGCAAGGTTCAAGCCTCCCTATGTCAGGCAATATTTCCTGCTGTTGGCTGCAGAGCCATGCATAATACAAATACACATATGTCTAAATAGTCATGCGTAATGTGGTCATACATAAAGATCTGAGCATCTGTGGTACTGCAGGAAATGTCAGTAAAACATGCAGAAGGAGGTGACTAATGGCTTACTCTTGCTGCAACTCTGTTATGGAAGCATGGAGTTAATGGCATCACTGCTTCGAATGACCTAGCTGCTATACTTCAACTGCAATCCAACCTCCCTCCCTCCCAGCCAAAACAACCCCAAACCCAGTAAAAAACCCCAAACAAACCGATGTCTTGAAGTTGCCTTTCCAGGCTTGATGTGCCCATCACATGTATAAGAAGCCTAGCTACCTAAGTGGCACCCAGGATAATCACTCTGCTAGCAGCATGTGTACACTTTTGGTACTAAAAGGCCAGGTTGGACGGGGCTTGGAGCAACCTGTTCTAGTGGAAGGTGTCCCTGCCCATTGCAGGGGTTTGGAACTAGATGAGCTTTAAGGTCCCTTCCAACCCAAACCATTCTCTGATTCTATAAAAACCATCAGATGTGGGAATCCTGACTTTAGTCCATTGCTTCCCTTTAAAAATCATAACAAGTAGAGAAGACAAAACTATGTTATCTTAAACAGCATAGTTGGATGTACTATAGTTAAAGAAAAAGTTCCTTTGAGTTGTTTTGGGGGATTGTTGTTTTGTTACTTTTCCTGTGGTTTTGGTTTGTGGGTTTTTTGTGGGTTTGTTTCTTTAATTTTTTAACTAAAGTTGCTGCTAATACCCCACTGGTAACAAAAATGATACGCAATCAAGCACAAGATGGTTTAAAAAATAGATTTATGCTAAAATTGCATCTTTTAAAATAAGCAATTCATTGCTCTAATCAGTTTTTCTTTCAGCTTTTCCACCCCTTGCCATTAAAATAAGCAGGACTATTAAAGTGCATAAGCTTAGTCATTAGCAGATTGCTGAGATGCTGCACTGATTGACATCTGTCTTTTTCTATATTAGAAGCTTAATCTGCTGCTATGGCCAATCAAAACAAAAAGTAGATTGATTATTTGGTGAGTGTTTAGTTGTAACAGATAATTTAACTTGCTGTATAATCAGAATACTGATTTCTTTTAGAGTTCAGCCGACACAGGCAAACAATTCTGAAGGCTTTCAAATTACTGTGCCATCAGATTTGAAGCAAGTATGTGAGGCAAAACTTAGGTTCCAAGCCTTGTCACTGTTTATTTTCCCTTACTGATAATTGTAACGCATTGTGTATGTATCTATATAAAACACCTTGAAAATGGATGTGAAGTTTAGTTTTGTTCAGCAAGTTTTCTAATTGCTCTCATTCCAGGAAAAAAAAAATAATAAAATGGGGTGGAAAAAAAGGAAGGAAAGAAAAAAAGACATTTAATTGAAGTTTCGTTTGCCTTCAGAGTGATTCCTTGGAGCTACCTTGTTGTGTTTGTATTTTCAATTCCAACCCAAGTGACCTTACATTTTGTAAACAAGGCCTTTGAAGAAGGAAAGCAGTGTTTTCGTGCTATTTGGCTGCCAGCTGCATTGCCTTTCATCTTTTTCTCTATTATAGAGCTTTTTCAAAGGCAATAACAATGGGGGTTTTGTAATTAACAGTACACCTTGACCTGCATTTCATGGGTAAAATATTTAAATTAGCAGAGTGTCAGATGGAAGTGAACAATGACACATTAAATCAGAAACAGCAAACCTCTTCACAAAACCTGCGTGATAAAAATGCTTGAGCACCGAGTGCTCCTTAAATCAGAATATACATAACATCCTTAGAGTGCCTTTAAAAAAGGCAAATGAAACTTCATTTAATAGCAGTAGTAAAAGCTTTTTCCATGAATGTTCCAGTTTCATCTAACATCTGCAAATGCCGGGGAAGCATTGGTTGATTAAACTTTAGAGAACTGTCAGTATACTGCTGCACTGATTTAAATTGAGGAGATGAGTGTAGGACTACATGCAGGCTGAATATGGTAGTGTGCACAGCTACCATTTTTAATTAAGTCATTGGAACTGATTTATATGCTGACATGTAATCTAACTTGCCACCAAATGCATTGGCTTCAACTTGAAAAGAAGCTGTTTGTAAATGGAGTTTCCTTCTCTTTTGGAGGAACTGAGAATACACACATAGTAAATTACCAAAACTGTGCTGGTTTATGGATACTTGAACTGTGCACAGTTTAAAATATCCAAATCAAGAAATAATAATAATAAGGGATATTTGGTTTCTAAGGAATTGAAGTCATCAAGGTTCCAAGAATGCTGCTGTTCCATTCACAGCTGATGCTACAATCAGATGACTACAGATGTTGGGGAGGGACTCTTCATTAGGGTCTCTAGTGGTAGGACAAGGGGTTATGGCTTTAAACTTAAACAGGGGAAGTTCAGGTTAGGTATAAGGAAGAAGTTCTTCACAGTGAGGGTGGTGAGGCACTGGAATAGGTTGCCCAAGGAAGTTGTGAATGCTCCAACCCTGGCGGTGTTCAAGGCCAGGTTCGACAGAGCCTTGGGCGACATAGTTTAGTGTGTGGAGTCCCCGCCCATGGCAGGGGGTTGGAACTAGATGATCCTTTCCAACCCAAACCCTTCTATGATTCTAAGAAAATCTGGGCATTGTTATAAGTCATAGAATCATAGAATAGTGGGTGGGAAATAATGGTCACATATAAGGCAGTAATTTTGGATTTTTTTTAATCTGTCTTTTTTCATATCAAAGTGATAAGTACAATCAATGACCCTTATTTTCTAATTTAAGTATAAAAAAAGAGATTTAAGATTTAAAAAAAAAAAAAAAAAACAAACCAGAAAGGAAATGAAATCAAGAGGTACTTATCTGGATTCTATTATGTGACAGTAAAACTAATAGTAACATCAAATTAAATTAATTAGTGCTTGGACCATAGATGCTTAGATCCCAGGATGCTTAGATTCAGGGTTTTTTAAATAGTTCAACTGAATACACTGCCACAGTGTGAAATATAATATGGTACTTCTTTCCCAACTAAATTCATGGAGGTAACTAAGCATTTCATGGCTAAAGGTGTAATTTGTCATAGTAATGAAATATTCCTTTTAAGAGATCTATAGACAGCCTATTCTGCTGGTAAATAATTTATACGGACAATAGTGTTCTCTGAAAAAGGAATTCTCTTTACCATTGCAAAGGAAAGGTAGTATATGATCTTTCTGACCACGTATCCTATTGTGATGCTAAGAGCACTTTACTGTATGATTGAAAGACTTTTCACCCCTAACTACAGTTAAGTGACAATAATAAAGTATTGCCTTTTAAGGAAAAAAAAAATCACATTCTTCCTTTTCCTGCAGGTTTAGGTTTCTGGGCTCTATGTTCCACTCACAGTCCAGGGTCAGCCTGCCTGTCTTTACATGCTTACTGAAGTGCCAGAGAATGGAAAATAGAATCACAACTTAAACTGGAAGGGACCTCTGGAAATCATCTGATCAACCCCTCTTCAAAACCAATCAGACTAGGTCCTCTTTCAAAGTTGGATCTCGGTTTGAAATTAGATTGTGTTGATCAGAGCCTGGTCCAGTCAAGTTCTGAGCACGTCCAAGAATGGGGATTTTGCAAGCTATTTAATCGGTGCTAAAAGAGACAAACTTCCAAGGGTAATGTGTCTTCCTGAAAATCTGAAGGACTCTTTAGAATTGTCCTCCAAACATTAAAAAAGAAGAAAAATAGAAAAAACTCTTCTCCTTATGAGCTGTCTAATTTGAGGAAAGTAAGATCCAATCTTAATGTTATCTTTCTGCATATGCTGTAACAGAAAATCATGTCAGACCAGTGGTCAACAGTATTTTGTTCTCCATTTTGTAATTGAATTATTTATGATGAATCAGACTTCACCAAAGAACAGGATAGTGCTGAACAATGTATCTTAGAGACTGGAGTACATCCTTTAAAGAAAATAGATCTCATTTTATTGGGGTCAACATTATGAAGGCTGTTATCAAGAGTTATCTATGAGTTGGGTTTTTCTTTAGCACAGGACCTTGTGAGGCAGCAGCACACGTCTTGAAAAAATCAAGTGCTATTGTTGGACTAGTGAAACCTCCTCAAATGGCATTTTGCTGATGTGGGAAGGGAAAGCTTGTATAATTATAGTCTTTTTTTACCCAAAGCCTTTATAGTTAGTTCAGTATATTTATAGTTAGTTCAGTCTGCGTTGTTTTTTAAACCGAACCATCTGAATTAGATGCAAGTAAGGAAAGGGTTGTGGAGTACAGAAAGAAAATATGTGAAAAAGACTAATCTGCCTACTTTGGTCAGCTTTGCAGCTGTGATGATACCTTCATAGTCAGTCATGTTCAAAGTGTGTTGTTCTTTCAAAACATGAATGTCGTTAACGGATATATTAACTATGCCTCAGCTGTCACTCAAATCATCTCTTTATTGCTCATCACAGATAATACTGCTTCATAGTTTTCTTGATCTTCAGCTTTATTATTACATCTCAATAGTTAAATTACAATTTAATTTGATTTTGTGGGTCATACCATCATTGTATGTAAATCACTGTACTTCTCCTAATGTACTGGTGCTGTACAATGATCTGTACAATATGGGAGGTGCAATATGAAGTTCTTGTTGTTTTCATTGAGAAGAAGCTTTGGGTTGAGATATCACTCTGATGAATCTATGTTCCTGAAAAAGCCATGGTTTCAGAGTATTGCAGACACTTAGATCAGTTTCAGAACTGCCTTTAGATACAGTACTTCATATGTGTTGAAGATGATGTTAAGCCTGACTACAACAGCTGTTTTATCCATTCGTTCCAAAAACCAAGTTTCCCAAAACCAAATAATCTATCAGATTTTATCAACCAAGTAGGTTTAGATTTTGTCGGTACTTTAAAAGAAGAATTAAAAAGAAAACCTGATGATGATATAGATGTACACTTGAAGCAATGGTGATTTCCTCTAGGCTTATGGTAATGTAGCTGGAGCTTTTCTTAACTAGAAGCATAAATCTTTTATTCAGATTGTTCTTTATCGACCTCGTAGTGTAAGATTTGAAGAAAAACAAGTGTTATCTGGCAGTTTGTATTCCACTAGGAAATAACATTCTCCTGGTAATGAATAAAATATTGCAAGAGTATTTTTTGTGCTGTTTTAGAATATGGCATTATGGTAGCTTCCATCTTAGAGACTGTGAATGAGATTTAATATCTGACTTAGTGACTTTTAGTATCTGACTTACACCATACAAAAATATTAATGTAATTCAACAAGTCAGGAAAAAAGAACCCAAACCCTGGTTGTTTTGGAAACAGTTCCTTCCTTCCCTGTGTTTTGGCTGTTCTCTAGAATTTTAGATGATTTTCTACTTGGAATCAAGACATGCCAATATTATCACCAGATGCAGAACTGTTTTTTTCCCATGGTTGTTTGGAACAACCTGGAATTTACAGAATTATGGGCTCTGCTCAGACCCCTGATGCCAGTAAACTGCAGATACTGTTTATTGGGGGGCAACTGTACTAACGCTCAGATGTTATGAATTCATTTGGGGCCACGTTTTATGTCAGAATAGGTAATTATTTGTGGTCTCTTGATTCAGGAACTATTCTTTTAGATGGTCATGGATTGACTGCTTCCTTCTGTATTTTCTTAGCCCATGTGGATGTGATAATCTGCTAACCACCTTCCTTCCAGAGATCGCTTCAGTCTTCTTTAGAACTCCAAATCTAGAAAGGGAAGAGAAAATCATAAGGAACAGGATGTAGAATGTTTGGCATTTCCTATCTTTTCATGGGCTACACAGCCCTGGAGTTCTAATTTTATGGCTAAACAGTCCTTTAAGTGTTCTCATGTCTACCACATGTCAGGCAAAGCAATTCCCTGACACTACAGTAGAAGATGGACTAGAAGTCGTCGCAAAGTTGAGGTCTTAGTGTTGGAATCTACTTTCCACACTAACCAAAGTTTCAACAACAGCATGGGTCGGAGTTCAGGAATCTCCTAACACTCAGCTGAGTACTATGCTTATTGTCTAAGATCATTCTGTAATGTTGGATGAGAAACAGATGGGTTATTATGGACAAAAGCAAATAAAAAGAAAATCAAATGTATTTGAGTATTATCTACTTGGAATGCTGAATTCAAGGAGAAGTTATAATCTTAAGAAAAGTTACTGTTTGTGTTCAAATTGTATTAGATAAGATGCTAATGGATTCCTTATATACAATGTAGAATATCCCTTGTGATCACATTTCAAATCAAAATTCACCTATAATCTGAATTGAAGTGTATTAGACTCATCTTGAATTAATAAACAGAGATTTCCCTACTCTTCTGTGAAAGGCTCAGGGGAAATCTCAAGGAACTTTATTTTTCTTGCCCTTGAGATTTTTTCTCTTGATAAAATGTCATTGCATTGTCTGTTACCATAATAGGTTCTTGACAGAGCTGAGAGGTTTTCCTTTGGTTCAGCAGAGGGCTCCAGAATACACACGGGCTGGGGAGTGCCTGTCGTAACACCTCCACAGTGCAATGAAGTGTTTAAATTCCCTGCTGCAAGCTAATTACTCTTCTCTATTGCACAGAACCTTTGTCCTCCCATAATTAATTACGAGCAAGTAAAAAAAAAATGTCCTTTTGTTGTTTTTAATGAATTAATCCTTCATGAAAATCATTTCTGTGACATAATAACAAAAGCACATTTGTTTGCTGTCCTCATCACCACGCATACCACAGAACATAACTGGCCTCATGTGGGGATTCTCTTTGTCTCGTCTGTTCAAGAACGTATTTTACTGCAGACATGTCACAGGAGTATTAATATCCTCAATTGCTGTACAGGCAGATAAGACTGTCCAGATCATTATAACAAAAAAACTACAGAGGGAAGAGTCCAGTGTTTTGATAGCAATTCTCGCTCTAAAATCAAAGGAACAGTTCTATTAAATGGATTTTTCTTCACACATAAAAGCCCACATTGCCCTACTTAATCTAGTCATTTGAAACATGGCTCAGAAAAATCTATTTGACTAAATGAAGAAAGTCAATCTCTGTTTGATTGCTCATCCAAGGTGTAGGAAAGGAATCCATTATGCCACAAGATTGAGTAGCTCAAGACTGTGCTTTTAAGATTAATGGGTACCATGTCAAATGTACATTTAACTGGGTTGCGCTGAAGAGTCTGAATACAGCTAGAATATTTGGCATTTTGCTAAAGCTGGCTTAAGATGAAATTCTTCAGCACTGCACACAGTAGGTGCATTTCTTTAATTATTCATTGAAGCTGAATGGATGGTCAAAGCTTAGTAGGCATATGTTTACCAATTGAGATTCCACCAGTTTGGGTATTCTTCTAAGGAGGTAAAACCATAGAGTCATAGAATCCCAGACTGGTTTGTGTTGGAAAGGACCTTAAAGCTCATCCAGTTCCAATCCTCTGCCCTGGGCAGGGAACCCTTCTACTAGAGCAGGTTGCTCCAAGCCCCTGTGTCCAACCTGGCCTTGAACACTGCCAGGGATGGGGCAGCCACAGCTTCTCTGGGCACCCTGTGCCAGCGCCTCAGCACCCTCACAGGGAAGAACTTCTGCCTTAAATCTAATCTCGGTCTCCTCTCTTTCAGTTTAAAGCCATTACCCCTTATCCTGTCATTATACTGAGTTTATTTTAAGGGTGGGCATTATGTTACCTATAGAAGACCAAAGTGTCAGACGGACCTACTGAGAGGCAATAGCACATGGCTGTTACTGCATCTCTCGATATGGGAGTGAATAGTGCAACACCAGTAACAACAAGAGAATCTAAAAGATTAATTACTTTAAATGTCTTCAGTAAATTCACATCTGTTACTACAACTGATATAGCAGGTATTGCAAAACGTGTTTGTATTAATAATGCTGATTTTGATGACAAGATGTTGGTTCACACAGCATTTCTCTTGCCCCGTGACATTTTCTTTGGCATTCTTATTAATCTTCTCTTTAGATGCTTATAAAGCATATTGCATTTTCATTTGCTTAAACTTACTTTTGTATGAATTAAGTTAAATTGTTGAAAATCACAGTGTGTATTTTGGGTAAAAATACAGAATTCATGCCACCAGGGGTATTACTGTATTTAAAATCCTGTGTAACAAGAAGTTTACATGTTTTCTCTACATCACTTTCATTGTTTTCAAATAGCTGTCCTTTACTGTTTGTGATAACCAATTAGATCTTTTTCATATGCACTGAGACAACTACAGTCCCTTTTCACTCGTACTAGATGAAATGTATTGGAAGTTTTAACACTGGTAAATTCTTCTGTGAATGAAGCCTTCCCATATATACTCAGACATCTGTTGGAAGGCAGCTGCCCAGACTTATTCATTACTCAATAGGAAGAAATAACACAAAGTATTCCCTCAGTTGAAGCCTTACTGTGTGAGTTGTCTTTCCATACAAATCTACAGGAAGCCAAGGTTAAAACTTATTTTAGGTCACCTCACTATGTATTAAGAAAAGTAATATTGTCTTTCCACAAATGACAACCAAAGATGTTACCTTTTTTCTGCAGCAACCTTGCAAACACCCAGCAGGACATGCAGGCTTCTTGTGCAAAATGCAGGTTAGGTGCTTGGACTTTGGGTTAGTTCCAAGGTTTAGTAAATAATTCCAACTGCTAATCCAGAGCACATATCTCTATTTTCATTTTTAACATCATTATGCTTTACTTGCTCAAAGTGCAAAGCTTCCTCTTTGAGTCAACATGGAACTATACGTTGGCAAGATATGTTTATAGGCGGCTTTCAATCCTCTCTGTTATGGAACAGCTTTAAATGCATAATTCAACAGCAAACTCATGTACTTTATTGCTGTTGATTCTGTCTTGTCCTAGTTTCAGCTAGGCTAGAGTTAATTTTCCACCGAGTAGCTGGTGTAGTGCTGTGTTTTTTGATTTAGTCTGAGAACAATGCTGATAACACACTGATGTTTTAGTTGTTGCTCAGTAGCACTTACCCTGATCAAGGACTTTTCAGTCTCTCGTAATCTGCCAGTGAGGAGGGGCACAAGAAGCCAGGACGGAGTAGAGACAGGACACTTGGCCACAACTAACCAAAGGGGTATTCTGTACCACAACACATCATGCCTAGTATATAAACTGGAGGGAGTTATCTGGAAGGAAGGGGTTGCTGCTCAGATTGAGCTGGGCATTAGTCAGCAGGTGGTGAGCAATTGTACTGTGATCACTTGTTTTCGTTGGATTTTCTTTCTCTCATTTAGTTTTATTATTATTATTATTAATATTGCTGTTACTACTACTACTACTATTATTATAATCTCCTTTTATTTGAATTACTAAACTATTCTTATCACAATCTATGTGGTTCTACCTTTTTCACATCTTCTCCCCATCCCTCTGTGGGAGCAGAAGGGAGGTGAGTGGCCCTGTGGTACTTTGTTGCTGGCTGGGGGTAAACCACAACAGTCTACACAAAGTTCCACAGAAAGCTGTTCAAACTACTCTTACACACAAATATTGTGAAATTAAATGAAATGCTCGAAAAAGTATGTCCCAGTAATACGAAATGCTCAATGTACTGTACAGTAGACTAAAAGAAAGTGAAACAGTTGAGTTGAACCACATACCCCTTCCCATATGTAACCTGCAGTATTTGTGCTATGGTGATATTTATATAACTCAGACAATCTGACACTTAAAAAGTAATTTTGTAGATCTAGGCCTGAATGACCAGCATAAAGATACATACAGGCACAAAGAATGCTGCAGTGAAACCAGCAGCTGAAGTCCGATCTCTCTCCTTCAGTCCCAACTCAACATCTTGCTCTCAGGACTACCTTTTTGGTATATGCAGTGCCTGTGTGTAAAGTACAGATTGAATACCTCAAGAATCTGGTGAAATATGTATATCACTCAGTAACATTTCACATATCTCTATTGACTTTCCTCTACTAAATACATCACTGCTGACAGCTGCATTGCCTTTTACACAATGCTGCACTTCATTTGCATTGATCAAACAAATCCAGAGTGAATGAATGTAAAGTGCTGTAGATAATTCATTCAGTAGCTCCATGTGTCAAGATTCCATCTGAGTAGATGTGCTGTTGGAAGAACTCTGGAATTTCTTTTAAAAGTCTCCTAAATTCATTTTCCAGGCTGGAGACTTGATGTTTTTTTTCTTAAGCAACTTAAGGAAAGGAATATGCGGGTATAGCTAATGGCAACTCATAACCAAAAAACTGTGTACATTTGAGTTATATGAATCAATACATCTACTGAATGCCTCTGCTGGACCTAGAAACATAACCAGTAGACATTTCCCTACTCTTGTGCAGCAGGACATATGAACTGTAACCAAACTTTGCAGTAGCAGTTCTAGGCTAGTAGTAAGGAAGCAATTTTTTAGCATGAGAGTGCTGAAGCACTGGACGAGGTTGCCCAGAGAGGTGGTGATGCCCCATCCCTGGAAACATTCAAGGTCAGGTTGGATGGGGCTCTCAGCAAACTGATCTAGTTGAAGATGTGCCTGCTCATTGAAGGGGTGTGGGATAGATGACCCTTTAAAGTCCCTTCCAAACCATTCTGTGATTTCATATTCAGAAGGACAGTGTATTTCCAGTTAGTTTCTTTGCCATTTATGCTTAGCATTCAGTAATTTTAATTGCTGTATTTTTTTCAGCGCTAATCCTTTTTCAACATTGTTTGCTCTTACTTATCCTGTCTTGTATGTTCATTCCTCTAACTCTCCATAAATCAATTACTGTGATCTGTAATCTTCATTGTCTTACAGAAAACTCCATCAACAGCTTATTTTATTTTACTATTTGTGATCTAAAGCTTATGCATATTAGCACAGGGCAGAAAGCACTGCTAAAGTATCTTCCTGCAGAGATGTTCTGATCTCCTTCCACAAACTACGGAAGAACTGAACAAACAGTAAACAGAAGTTTGACTTCTGTTTGTCTGTTCGGGGTGGAGGTTAAGCACAAACAAGAGTATTATTTATGAAGACTCTTCAAAGATAGGAAAACAACATCATTCTCATAATGCATTGCAGGTTTGGGTCAACACTCAGTTTATTTACCTGGTAAGTAGTGTTATCTTTTGTGATGCTAATTGCCAATCTAGAACTTCATACAAGCTGCTGAAAAATAATGTGTCATTAACTTCAGGTCTTGCTCTGGCCTAGAAGAGTATTGTGTATGCTTCTTAACCAAAGCTCCCTACAAATGCTCTAAATTAACAAATTGATGTCAAATACAGTTTTTAACATGCTGAGTTACTTTAGCAATAATACTTAAAAGAACAAACCTCAATAAAAGCAAAGTGCAAATTACTACCTCATTCAAACCACTGAAAGATGATCTTCAGGTCCTTTCCAAGCCTAATGATTCTATGATTTTGAGGTCTAACTACAATGGCTTCAGCACTTTTGACTTCAGGAAGTCCTTCTTCTGCAGGCTTCCACCACTCAGCAACCCCTGTAAGTTATAATACAACATTGTGATGAAGGGCTCTGCTGTTGACCTCCATTACAACAGAAATATAAGGCCCCACAGAAGCTGTTGTGTATGTTTGTCCACCGTTACTGCCAAAGCCTATTGGTAATCCTCCTTTAACACATGAAACAAATGATCCTACCTCTCTTGGATAGAAATATTACTACTGTTTGGAAGTTAGATGTAAGGAAGAAGTTCTTCACTGTGAGGGTGCTGAGGCCCTGGAACAGTTGCCCAAAGTAGTGGTAAATGCTCCACCCCTGTTAGTGTTCAAGGCCAGGTTGGACAGAGCCTTGGGCGAAATGGTCTAGTGTGAGGTGTTCCTGCCCATGGTAGGGGGTTGAAACTAGATGATCTTAAGGTCCTTTCCAACCCAAACCATTCTATGATTCTGTGAAGTCCAAAGAAAGTCAGACATGAAAGCAAACCAAAGTAGAAATTTAAAGGAGACATAGAACTAAAGTGTAGCTCGTACTTAGGCTACTACACCTCATATCAGTTTGCCGTGTATAAGGTCCACTTGTTGCCATTACACAAATTGCTGTTCATGTCAAAAAGTCCAACAAGTAGAATGTCTGTCTTGATAAAAGGTGATCTATTTTCTAATAACTTTTTGAAGGAGGTTAAAGCTGGAAGGGAAATAGAGCAAAGGTTGGGGTGAAGTCTCAGTTCTTTGGATTTGAGGTGAAAAACCAAGACTAAAAGAGTTTAATGAATAAGGTTAGAAGCAGAAGAGGTCAACAGCTGAGACTGGATGGAAACAAATATCATGTAGGAAAGACCTGAAGTTGAAAAGAATTCAAATATTTAACCAAGCTTAGGATATGGGAATGAAATGTGGATAAGTGTTACGGAGAAGTTCATAGAAATACTCAGTAAACATCTGGGAAACATGAGAAATGGTGTAACAAAGACTTTGAGAGTTGTGCATATTCTTCAGACCTGTAATGGAAGAGCATTAGTCCTTCCATAAACAAGTAATGGTTAAAATGTGATTTTTCTTTTCCTCCTATAACATTGTCTTAGACAATCACAGTGGTTTAACTACAGCCCTACAGCAATGGAAAATGCTGCTGCATTTGGAGTTAATCTTGCTGTCACAGATTTTGGTAGGAAGTGTGGGCATAACATTTCTGTCTTTGAAGTCAATCAGATTTTTCTTTCACCAGCTATTTCAGTGGGAATAAGATCAGGCACAATTATCAATATTTTCTAGTGTGGGCTCTAATTTAAGCCAAACATGGGCAGCTCAATTTGGCTGCACAGCTTGAGAAGCCTTGGGCTTAATTTTCATAATCAAAGCATATTCACAGCATTCCTGAACAAAGCAAAGAAGGCCTCTCTCTATCTGGGTGGTCATTTTCTTTAAAACACTGAATTTCTAAGTTCTTCTGAACATACTTCTGGCTGGCTGAAAGTTAAAAGAAGCATCTATTCATAGGTTATAGCTAAAAGGAATTTACCGTTAGCTTGCAAGAGAACACCCCATATTCTTGGATTCATAGGAAAAGAGGTCTTGTCTTTCCATTCGGATATTCCCAAGGAAAATAATGCATGTGTTCATTATTTTGTCAGTATAAGATTTGTAATGCCTTTAACTATTCATTTCCTTGCCATAAAGTGCATAGGTTTTGTAAATGATGTGCGAGTGACAACACTGTAGTTTCCTTGGCAACCTTAACTGGTTTTCAAAACAATGCTTTTCATGTTTGGAATAAGCATTGATTTGTACAATCTGGCGGGTGGATAAAAAAATAAGAGAAAAAGAAAGGAAAAGGGGAAAAAAAAAGAAGGAAAAAAGAGAAAAAAGGCCTCATGAGGGTAACAGTTGGCAGCTGAAAAGATTGCAAATCAACCTTCAGCCACTTAGTCATCTATGTGATACAAACTTTAAAGAGCTCAAACTTAAAGAAAAATACATCTGAAACTGTCAAGTTTTTCCTTTGCTTTGCTTGAAGTCCAGAAAAAAACTAGCCTTTTAGCTTGGATTCAGTGTTGAATTAATGTGGCCTTTTCCTTTCTAAACTTGGCTGACTCTGGATTTTAGAATCCAGCTCATGTTTAGACACTAATGAGATGCAGATCTAGGCAACTTTTTTCCAGGCTTTGATATTCTGTTTTTTTTCATCTTGAAAATTAAACACACTTCAGGATTAGGCCCTAAACTAAATGTCTTCATTTTAAAAGCATTTTCGGAGGGCTGACTGGAAAGAGAAAGGTTTTGTTAGCAAATATGGATCCTCAGTCTTGAGAATAAGAAGTTGTAATGTTTGTTTTGATGGAACGTAGCATCATAGAATATTTGGGCCAGAAAGGACCTTAAGATCATCTAGTTCCAACCCCCTGCCATGGGCAGGGACGCCTCACACTATACCATGGTACCCAAGGCTCTGTCCACCCTGGCCTTGAACACTGCCAGGGATGGAGTATTCACGACTTCCTTGGGTAGCCCATTCCAGTGCATCACCACCCTCACTGTAAAAAACTTCTTCCTTATATCTAACCTGAACTTCTTCCATTTCAGTTTGAACCCGTTACCCCTTGTCCTATCGCTACAGTCCCTGATGAAAAGTCCCTCTCCAGCATCCTTGTAGCCCCCTTCAGACACTGGAAGCTGCTCTGAGGTCTCTGCACAGCTTCTCTTCTCCAGGCTGAACAGCCCCAACTTTCTCAGCCTGTCTCCATATGGGAGGTGCTCCAGCCCCTGATCATCCTTGTGGCCTCCTCTGGACTTGCTCCAACAGCTCCATGTCCTTCTTACATTGAGAACATCAATTTTTGACACCCCCCTAACAAGATTTCAGTGATTGGAATAATATGTATTCTGTGGCATATTCACTCAGCTCTGTGTTGTTTCCTCCCTCCTTATACTTTTATAGATTCCTCAGCAACCAATTAAGTAATACAGAAAATCATGGAAATAGCATTCCAGTGGCATGGAGAGATCATGCATGTTTAAGTCATTCTACTATATGAGCTGAATGTATATGGGATGACTTCCATAGGAGCTGTGAGGTTGAAATCCCTATATAGACAGTGTTAAGGCATAGCAAAAAGAAACAAATATGGAATTTGTACACTGCATGGTACCCTATCATGTCCATATGAACTGGGCATCGAAATGTTCCTGACAAAGATCATAGAACCATAGAATGGTTTGGGTTGGAAGGGACCTTAAAGACTGTCTAGTTCTAACTCCCTACCATGAGAAGAGACAACTTCCACTAGACCAGGTTGCTCCAAGCCCCTGTGTCCAACCTGGCCTTGAACATTTCCAAGGATGAGACAAAGATGATCTCACTTCTTACTGACATCAGAGGTGAAATTCTTCTGCCATATTAGATACCTGTGTGTCACGTGTCTTGAAAGGAAAGGGACAGAAGACTTTGAATCTACAGCAGGCCTCCTGTAGTGGTGATGGTCTGTGTATTCTGGAACTAAGAGAGTTTTACTAAAGTACAGCATTTTGAAGAGTCTCTTGCTCTTGGAGTCGTATCATATGCATCACCTCTGTAAGGAGAATGTAGCTCCATGTCCTTGTAAAGTTCTATTTTGCACCTCATTTATTTCTTCCATCTTAGGGTTTTGACAGTGCTTGATGCATAGCTATGTGCATGCTGTTACATTGCTAGTTTCTGAAAGAACCTTCTACATTTGACTCATGACATCAGGAATCAATCACTGATACGAACCAGAGGGCAAAAACCTATGGCCAAAGAACACAGAGACTCCATATGGCATCTTGCACCTGTAGTAGAAAGTAATAAATTATATCAGGAAATCATGCATGTGCATGAGCATCCACACTTAGGGAAAAAAAATATATGTTGAAAATTGGCCTCCTATAAGAGCAACATTGTTATATTGCTTATCAGAGTGGTTTTGTAAGTGCCTGAAAGAGTGTATCCTTCTACAAGTGAGCAACCACTTGTTCTGTGACATTCACCTCTCCTTACTTTCCTGCATTTAATATCTAAGTGATGCATTGTTATACAGATCCTGCTCCTACAGACTGTTCCTGTTGGAGGTTCCTGTTGGAGGTATCCTTCCATCACATGTATCCATATATCTCAACAGAATTCCATTGCAAATATTCCTGTGCTGTCTTCATATTCACGCACATAAATGTGCAGAAGCCTCGGAGATTGACTATGTGTCCTTTACACTATTGTGAGAATAAGCACCTGTTAAGTGGGTCATAAAGACACCAGGATTACATCTCTATCCACCTTTAGGCCCACACTGTCATACCAAAGTGTATCTACCTGGCTCTTAAAAGTCTTCAGGAGCTCTTGCAGCTCCGTAACCTGATGAAGTTTTAAACATAGTTCTAGGTTATCTTAAATGAAAAATAAAGCCTTCAAACCTGCCTAACTCATTACATTCTCTCATGTGTTCATTTCTCATGATGTTTGCTCTGAACAAAAGAAAATACGGGAATATACGTGTGCTTCTGTACCCTTACTCTCACAAGTGTGAGATTTTCCTGTTAGCTTTCTAGGAAAAAAAAAATGAAAGCTCATGCATAAAGCAAATATGTCTTATTTTTGTAGGAGATTCATGTTCATTTGGTGAAAGAAAAAAGAAAAAACAACAACAAAATAGGTCTAAGAATCAAGAAAGTTATAGAACTTACTGCCTATGTGCTCCGAAGCAGAGAAGTAATATATTTGTGCTTTTCAAGGCATTCCAGCAATTTCAAGTCAGAGTTGCTTTCTCTAATTACATATAATAAACAGGTAGTGGAATAGCCCAGCATGGGGCTTTAGAATCTGAGTCCTCATACAGCACAGCAATGCTCATAAAGAGACGTTTTAGTAACAGAGGAGACAATTAAGAATAACATCAGTGATGCTGCAGTTTTAGCATATGTTCAACACTGTTTGCTTAGAAGGAAGGAGTTAAATCACTAGAGAGCTACAGTGGCTCTGATATGATTAAACACAAATTGTTCTGCTCTATTCTTCCATTTATCTTGTAGGTAGAAGGAAAAGATTGTACAAGCTTGTAACGTCTGAACCTGCAGCTCTTCCCATTGCAGCTACTGCTATAAGGCAGTACCCCGGTATGAATGGTGAGGTCTGATTTTATGGCTGCTCACAGTTGCTAAGCTCATGCATAAATGGCTAATCATGGTGCCAGGCAGCAAAAAGTCAGACAACATATTTGACAGTTCCATTAAAGGGCCTGGTCTGACTCTGGGAGAGTTCTCTGTTATACTGGTTGTTTCGGTGAGCTGTTTAACTAATATCAGTGGTATCACTTCATAATGTGTGCAAGGAAATGATTAATGCTGACCTGCTGGCCCTCAGTGTCTCTCCATTTTGTAGCACATGGTGTCTGAAATCATTAGGGACCGAGTTGTTAAGGCATGTTTTATGGAGCTAACACAACACCTAGGGAATGACTCTCAGCTGTGCTCCTGCTGTTTGACAGCAGTATTGCTAAGTAATGCAGTAGGGAATCAGGGTCTTGAAATGTATAAAACTTGGTATGCAATTGTAAAAGGCCTAGTTTTGCACTAAATTACACTTTGCTTGGGTTTCTGGGGATTTATGAAGCTTGTAGTGGGTCTGATTCTCTCTCGCTTACCTTAAATTAGATATTTTACTTCGGTCTAATGGGTAAAGGTAAGAGGTAAACAGGGCTGGTTTTGTTTATTGCAAGCCTGGAAGAAAACCCCCTAGGGTAGCAGACAAGAGGAGTCTAGTTACAAGAGTTTTCTGTTCCTCTCCAAAGTGTACTGGTTGTGTTTCCCCAGTTAGAATTGCCTCCAGGCACCCACACATTGCACTTGATTGCAGAGGCTGCAGCAAGTGACTGAAGCATACTGCTTACTACAGTCACGTTGCACCTCCTTTGCTCCTTCAGGGTTGTAACGAGATGATCTTAAGGTCCTTTCCAACCCAAACCATTCTGTGATCTATGCTGATTGCTTTGAGGCAAAGAATGATACAGAATAAATGAACCTGTGAATCTCCTAAAGTCTTCTGCATTTTGGGAATCTTTGTTGGGCCAGAGAACGAAAATGAGTTAATGAACACTTAATATACTAATCTCAAAGGAGGGCCCATAGTCTTTGTTCTCTCTCTCTTGTTTCTTCCTTTTGTATCTTACTGCAGGTGTGACTAGCAATTCCCAAGTGCCTGACTGCCTTCATCATGGTGTACCAACCACGGGAGCACAGATCTTTAGATGCAGTTCTCAAAACAGCAGTTCCTTATCCCTGAATCTTGTTTCTATATATTATGAGAATGTCGACAGGATGAGGAACTTGCAACTTCCAGAGTACCTGTGCAGATTATATTAATATTCTATAGAACTATTTCTTTCAGGGTTTAAGTTTTTAAGCCTTTCTGTTAGTTAATAACAAAGCAGTAACAATGGAAAGGGAAAAAACAAAACAAGGAAAGCTTCTGAAGGATGTTTGAAGCACACTGTTCAGATAGTAAATACTAATTCAGGCAACCTTAGGAGCTAAAATCTTATTTATATGATGGATTTTGAACTTCTGTGAGAGAAGGAATACCATGAAGAAGACTTAGTAACTAGACACAGAGGGCAGTTGCCAACCAATAGGTATACTACGCAGAATCATAGAATCAACCAGGTTGGAAAAGACCTGTAAGATCATCAAGTCCAACATATTTTACTCTTCTTAAGTCATAGAAGTAAATTAACTTTTAATTCCCATTTCTTCCTGAGGTAAAGCTTGCTAAGAAAAGACCAATTTCAAAGTAAAGGAAGTAATTGTGTTTGTGAATGTGATACAGTATCATCTTCAAATGAGATGCTTAAACAGTATCCTGTTCTGTGTTTACAATCTCTCTTATTATACATTCTCTAGGTCTCTTTCTTCTGTTTTTGTTTGTCTCCTGAGTTCAGGGATAGGATCATCATTATACTTGGCAAAACAAATAATTTTCATTATGGTAATTCTGAAGCTTACATTGTGTCTGTTTTGGTTAGGGTTTTAAGGACACCTGAAAAATAATTGTGTTCAAACACTGCTTTTCACCATTTCTCTTCCTTGTCTCTGTATTACTAGGAACAATGATATGAAAATAGATTTTACATTTCTTATCAATTCATCTTTTCATTTTTTGTGTGTTCATTAATTTCCCGTTTATATTTATTGTTAATTTTTGAAAAGGTTTTGTGATAAATACCATTTTTCCTACCTCATTCCTCCTATTAGTTCTCCCTGCCTTTCTGAATCTGAAAGTGATCCACTGAAGTCAGTGGTAGGACTAGCACTGATGTCAATAGGACAGAATTTTATTGTATATTGGGAACAAAAATTGACTGCAAATGAAAAGCATAAAACAAAACAACTAAACCCCCTGAAACTATATGTTGTAGTTCTCCATGGTAATGGCAGAAAGATGGGATTTGGTGGCTCAGTCCTTTCCTGTGTTTCTAGACCTAATCTATGTAAAGTAATGTAGTGATGCACTTTCGTGTAATATAGTAAATATCCTCTTAGATTTACTATCTTAGATTTACTATCGGTTGATGCGGCCGAATGCAATTCTTCTCACTGATCAATACAGAATATACTAAGTTTGTAGCAACAAGTTAATGATACTAGAGTTGGAGGAACACTTGTAGAAAACCTGTGGTAGGACCTGGCTTAATTACACATCAAACATTTTGTTACTATATATATACAGAACCACAGTGAGTAAAATAAATCAGTGTCCACTTTGAGAAGCCTGTATTAAAAAGATACAAGCAGTTCACATATATATTTAAACATGAGATTATGCAAGATACTTATGGCTGGGGATGGGAAGGGTATAAACCTGACTGGGGTGGTTTATACATTGTAATTTTCGGTATGTATGAACACTTCCTAGAAAGCACAATTTCTGGCAGATTGACCCCGATAGCGAAGAGTTGTGCTGGGTTAACCTTGGCTGGCTGCCGAGCAAACTGCTGTCTCACTCCACTTCCTCAGCAGAACATGGGGAGAAAATAACATCAAAAAGATTATGGGACATGATAACCTTGAGATTGATCACCAATTGCCAAGGAAGACAAATCAAACTTGACTTCTCTCAGAGGCCACCCCTGCAACCCCCCTCATTAACAAACCCTTGCCACTTAAACTCAATACAACAACATGCAGTGTGAGGCGTCCCTGCCCATGGCAGGGGGTTGGGATTAGATGATCTTAACGTCCTTTCCAACCCAAACCGTTCTATGATTCTATGATTTATAAGCTGTTCTTCCAGACTGAGAAATACAGATAACAAGACTGTTCTATTTAAATATGTTTAATATGTGCTTACTAGAATGTTTGTGTTAGGATGTACCTGGAGATGGTCTCTGGCTCCAAAGCTGCAGTGGTATCTGTTATGGTATGATGCGGGACAGAGCTAGACAAGATAAGACTTCTAAAATATGGAAGATGTGTTGAAAGTTTATCTCTTATATACACTAGAAAAAACCCCACCATGATTTCCCTCAGCTTCAAAAGAAGTCTCCCTCAGCTAGAAGTAGTTGACCTGATGAAACTTGATTTCTCCCGGTCATTGTATCAAGTAGTGTGATCTCTGATGGAAGCTTTTCTCAAAGGTCATTCAGAAAAGTGTTTTACAAAGGAGAGTTTCTGGTATTTACTAAGAAATGGACATGAAAAACAGTATTTCTCTTAATGAGGTCCTAGCTTCTGTGCAAATTTCCATTTCTTAAAACTTATGAGAACTTAATAACAACAAAACCTTTATGTACATGTCCAATATATTTCAGGATGACCTATGAGTTGAAACTGTTTTTATTTAGAAATACCTGAAACGTATTCCCTCCACAATCAGGGAATGATTCCAGAAGCTTTTTCCTGGAGAAATCCAGGCAAAAAACATAATAAGAGTAAAAGTGAAAGTAGCAATTATATGTAATGAATAGAAAAGCAAAGAACTTGATAGCAATAAGTACAAATCAACAGTTAGGAAATGCAAGTAATTGAAATTGTAATCAAAGAGTCAAGAATACCTTCAGAATTTGAATGAAATCTTGAGTTGTGGATTCATATTCTAAGGCAAATTAAATGGAATTGATGTTCTCGAAAACCCTGCCCACCACTAGTACACCTTATGCAGACCATGAGATTCAAAATTGTAATGACTCTACAGAGTATTTGTACTGTTTTGTCGTCTTATTATAATCTTTGTCATGAGAACAGATTTGTATTGTTCATTCCCTCTTTGCATTGCAGTCTTCATCAGAATTACGTGCTGCAGTTTAAATCTCTTGTATATTTTTCAGTAGGTAATAGGCAAGTGTGAAAAGCTGACCTTTTCCAGGGCTGTCTAAGTAGGTTTGTGCACCCTCCCTCATTCTCCAGCCTCTCTGACTTGAGAGAGATGGGTATAAATGAAGAAGAAAAGACTGGCACACAGTGTTTCACAGAGGTTAAACCATCTCAGCGTGGAGTTGTGCCTCTGCTTGGCATCTGAATGCCAAATTTGGTTTGTGAATTAAGATTGTCATGCCATTTCCTGATCCCATTACAAAATTCCATGCTTTGACAGGAGAGAATGCTTTGGACTGGATATGTCCTGGGATTTAATGCAAGATGCAAAGGCTTGCAGCTTTGAGGGTTCAAATCCCACTGAGGATTGAGAAGTGAGGTTTGATTAAAATCCAATGCTTCTTCTGAGGTGAAATGAGTTTGGCATATGCAAAGCAGGTTTTAGAGGATGTGTATTCAAACTGTAAGACATTTACATAATTTCACTGATGCACACCTTGACTTGTGGTTTTAACAAACAGGCTTCATTATCAACACACATTCTGATCGAGCGGAAATGGGAATGAGTTTTGGACCAAAGTTAAAGCAAGATACAGCTCATAATTATTCTGTGGAGTAAACATCTTTGGTATAATTAAAATAACTTGAGTATAAAAAGTTGGCTGAGATGCTCACGAAAGCTGGCTGAATCTCAAGGTGATTTGGATCTTCCATACCTGGCGCTTCTCATTTTGCCTGGAATGGAAAATGGAAAGTTGTGCACATTTTCCCGCTGATGGCTTCAGATGTGTAAATTGGCAGCTTGTCTCATGTGGTCTACCTGGATAGTCATTTAGAATTTCATCTCACTCTTCCTCTGAACCTGAGCCCGATTGCACATCCACATTTATACATTTCAAGTAAGACCCTGATATTACCACCGAGTGCTATTCCTTGGTATATGCACACATATCACTGCTGTACTGGATGTGACTGAGCCACTGGATGTGACTGGACTCAGGTTAAACAAGAGAAAAATGTTTTGTGACCAATTCTTACAGTTCTTATCCTGAGTTTTGTGATATTTCACTCTTACTTGTTAAAACCACAAGTGTTAGACTCTTGATCAGCTCAAGATTGATTTTCAGAATGCATCTTTAGCCCTTACCATTGTAGAAAAGTGATGGAAAGAGGAGACAACTAAACCCTGAGTGTATAAACACACCCCACACCCTCCTCCCCAGCTTTGTGATTGTTATTGAAGAGATACTTAATTTTGAAATCAGCTCCAAGGACCCAAAGATACAACATTTGTTGTAATTTTACCTGCTTAGAAGCCATCAAAACTCACAGAAAGATATAAACATACAGTGAACTGGCAAAGCTGATGTAATGATCATAATGGACCAGAATTACGCACAGTACTACAATTCAGGGTCAGGATGCCACGAGGACCAATGGTTTCCTGGGGGCTGTGACAGGGGACAGAGCAGGTTCTCATAGCCAGGACCTATCTCACCACACTCCTGTCAGGAATGCAGCCAGGAGGCAAGCTGTGCCCCATAGCGATGGGCATCAGGCATGTCCATGGGAATGGGCACAGGAGAAGGACAGGGCAGGACATGAACCTGCAGGTAGTTTATCTTCTGCCTTCAGTGAGTGTATTCCCTGTTTATACTGAAGTTCCTGATCTTTCTACCTGCACTCTTAAATGTCATCCCCCATCTAGACTCCCCAGAAGGCTTCACCAATTTTCTTTAAGTGATGATTTAGTCCCCCCTAATCTTGGCAGTGCCTTCCAATTTTACCAGCCAGAAGTTCTGATGAACACCTATCTACTTCTTTTTTTCTAGGTCATTGGTAAATTAAGTGGAACCAGTCTCAGGCTGATGACTGAAGAATACAAGAAGCAGTCTTTCGCCTGTCCAATTTACCCCTTTTAATATAAGCTATTACAATCTCTTTAGCCAGCTCTTTATTAGCTTAGTATTCTTATATTAAAGTTCATCATCGCCTCCTTGACAGTAATTTCCTGTGGGAAACTGTAGGTAGTATTTGGGGTTGTTGGGGTTTTTTTTCTTTTCTTTTTTATAAATCTACATGTACTAAATCCACTGCATCACCTTATCTAAGATATCAGTGCTTAAGAAAAATGCACGTGTTAGGTTCAGCTGACACCTTTGATAAAACCATGTGGGTAATTTACTCGCTTTCCTTTGTTTCTGTGTCCTTAATTATTCTTTCTTTCGGGAACTGTTATAATACTTTACAAAGCACTTACGTCAAATTTAGAGTCCTGTAATTGCAGGGATCACCTTTATTTTCCCTTTTTGTGTAGCCTATTATGTTTGCCATTCTTCAGGCAGAGTACTTACTCCTTGAATTTACGGATTCATTAAAAATCCCTCCCACTGAATTTACATTAGTTATGCATAACTATTACGACCACATCCTCAAGTGCCTCAGATAAATCCATGCTACAGCATTGTTCAGGGTTTATCTTGTAAGAAAATATTCTTTGGATTGTAGGACCAGCATCATAGTTAGAGCAGAGGAAAGCTAATGAGGGAGCTTCCTTACTAAGCAGGGCAACATCATGTTTGCCAACAGTCCTGCCATGCTAGTGAGGGTGAGTTAAATTAGGAACAGTAAGGGAGGGAGATGGCAAACAGTCAAGTGAAGAAGTGATGGATTGGGTTGGAAAGTAAAGGGTGATGTGGGTGAGGGAAATTTTGTAATGAGCAAAATGGGGCTGAAGAGGCTACATTTCGTAGAGTCATAGAATGGTTTGGATTGGAAAAGACCTGAAGATTATCCAGTCCCAATCCCCTCCCACAGGCAGGGACACCTCACACTAGACCATGTCTCTAGTCCAGTCCAACCTGTCCTGAACACTGCCAGGGATGGAGCATTCACTGTGGGCAACCTGTGTCAGTGCCTCACCACCCTCACAGTAAAGAACTTCTTTCTTATATCTATCCTGAATCTTGCCTGTTTCAGTTTAAAGCCAAGCACGTGCACATTAAAAAGCGCATAAAGGGAATCATGGTGGAGAAACTCCAAACATCTGTGAAACTGGCATGACTGATGTCTCCCTGAAGCACCTAGCTTTGTGTAGAAGAGGACCTGGGGGTCCAGATGGACACCGAGTTGTCCATGTCCCACTCATGGTAAAGAAAGTCAGTAGCCTCCTGGGCTTCATTAGATAGAGTATTGCCTAATGATGATGATCCTTCCCCCTTGTTCAGCCCTGGTGAGACACATCTTGAATGACGCCAGCCAAGAATATTAAGACTAAACTAAAGAATATCAGGGGACTGGAGCATCTGACATACAAGGAGAGGCTGAGAAGAGCTAGGAGAAAAGAAAGCTCAGGGGTGTCTTATCAATGTGTATAAACACATAATGAAGGGAGTAACAAAGAGACAGACTCTTATCAGTGGTGTCCAGTGGCAGGACAAGAATTAATGGGTGCAAACTGAAACATGGGAAACTTCTGTTAAACATAAGAAAAAAGACATTTTTACTGTAAGGGTGGTAAAACAGTGGAACAAATTTCCCAAAGAAATTACAGATGTTCCATTCCTGGAGATGTTCAAAACCCACCTGCATGCAGCTCTGAGAAACCTCTTCTGGTTGACCCTGCTTTGGGTTGGACTAGATCATGTCCAGAGGTCTCTTCGACCTCGACTAGTCTACACCAGAATTCTCTGATCTTCTATTAAGCTGACTGGTATGCTTGGGAAAAATCTGACAAGCTTTCAGGCACAAAAGCTCTCTTAAACAATCAAGGCTATAGCAAAATGTCACATAAACCACAGGGTTATTTTATGCGTAAGTCACTACACAAATAGCCATAAATTTGCAAATGTCAATGCAATTGTCAATTTGCAAAGCAAGTACAATTAAAACAGAGTTTTAATTCACTCAGAAAGCACTGTAAATAGCTGATGATATTATAAACGGTATTTGAAAAGCCATCCACAATTGCAAACAAAAGAGAACTATTAAAATCTAAAGAAACTGGGTTTTATTCTTCCAGCTTTTCCCTCTTGTTATTTGGTTTCTGGTCATGTTTAAACATAAGGCCTCAATGGGAAAGTGACATTTCTATAATTAGAGACACATCGAAACATGGCTGCTTCTGATCATTTCCAGACTGAATGTAGGCTCACGCGACATTAGGGACTGTAGTGATAGGACCAGGGGTAACGGGTTCAGACTTAAACAGGGGAAGTTTAGGTTAGATATAAGGAAGAAGTTCTTTACAGTGAGGGTGCTGAGGCACTGGAATGGGTTGTCCAAGGAAGTTGTGAATGCTCCATCCCTGGCAGGGTTCAAGGCCAGGTTGGACAGAGCCTTGGGCGACATTGTCTAGTGTGAGGTGCCCCTGCCCATGGCAGGGGGATTGGAACTGGATGATCTTACGTTCCATTCCAACCCAAACCATTCCACAATTCTGTGACATGGCTGCTATGTGCAGTGTGTGTTGCAAGGGTGGTGCAAAGCTGTAAGAAGAATCTCAGTCCTGCTCCAAATGCTCCAGACTCCTTTGAGTAAACAGTCAGGGCTCTGGCTGTTTGAATTAACTTTGAATTAACAGCTGACTGCTCTTCAGTTGCTGAAGCAGAAATCTCCAGACCGTAGTCAAGGCAATGCAGGTATTTGTACTGGCTTTAAAAATATCCACTATCTGAACCTCTGTAAGGCTGTCTCAAGCACTGTCTTTTCCCTGTAATATCAGTATTTATTTGTATTCACCTCTACAACCTCTGTCTTCAGTCCCTCTTTGAGGTGAAAATCCACCTTTGAGCAGTTGTGCCTGATCCACAAGAAAGAATTCTGTGAGCAAGTCTTGCCTAAGTTATATTATAGGAGAGTAAGTCCAAAACATCCTGGCAATGGCAGCATAGTTGCCCTTAAACTGAGAGTCCTGTAAAGCTCGCAGACACTTCTGTTCCCTGTATTCTTCATGCTGCTAAGTATCTCATACCCCGTGCCTAAGTCAAAAAGAGTATGTGCTTCAGCTGATGTGTTCTGAACAGCAAATGTGTAGAAGACTATTGCAAGAGGAGCTCTGCCTTTGCATGATGGCCGTGTCTTATGGCTACTTGTGCTTGTGTTCAGACTTGTAGATTTTAGGTTCTTCTGAACTTGTTGGCACTCAAAGCCTTGCCAGTCTTGATACTCAAAACTTGATTTGTCTTGCAACAAATCACCCTGCCCATTGAACCATATATATTAAGGGAAACCCTTAATCTTTCCTCCCCAAACTGTTTGATTTGGATAAATGAATGAATCACTGATGATAATGCGAATGTGCACAGGTGTGATTTTATTTCTTCTTCCCGTTGGTAAGGAAACCTTGTAAATGATATTTTAAAGTAGCCAGCTTTTTCCAGGCTAATTCTTTAAAATTAGGGGGAAAGGGACAATAACGGTAACCCCGTTGGAATGATTTTACATATACTTCCTATGAACTGAGGACTTCATAAGAAATGGTAAAGCTATGAGCTCTGATATCCTTGTGGATTCCTACTAGGAATAGTTAAATATTGCTTGTTCTTCCTACCTGGTCTATCAATAATGGCTGTCGAATAAATGACATGGGGATTGTGTAAAACTTTAGGGATTCTTTGCAGGTAAAATCTGTTTATATAAGATTATATTAATGTTACAAGCTTGTCTTCTGCTCCTTGATGTGCGTGTGTAATTTCTATTAGTGAAGGGAATAATGTACTTACATTTAGGAGAGAAAAGATCCTTGTTACTCTCATCATAATGTAAATAACCTGACATATTCAGCTCTCTTTCTGAAGAGATCTCTGACTTGCAGCACTTTCAGTAGATAAAAACATAGTAATACCAAGAGAGTATCAGTGAAAGTGCATCTTACCATTCTGAAACACAAGTAACACATGAACAGTTGAAGAAACAGTGAATTCCTACAAGTACCTTATTAATGCCAGTTCCTCAAAATCCTTGTTCTTAAAAGAATCTTGTCCATAGTTTTACAGCACTACAGATTCAAAAGAGCCAGGGTTAGCACCAAAAAGAAAAGTGTAGAGCCTTTAGGTTTTGTAAAGGTGTAAGAGAATTCATTAAAATAAAAGGAACCTGAAGTGCTTTCTAGATGAGTGCTTAACTCTTTTGAAAGAAACATCTTTGTAACAAGGGAGATGATTTTCCCAATGGGAAAACAACACAAAGGTTTTTAAATAACCTCTTCAGGGTCATATAGTTCTTGACTCCTAGTCTTGTGCTAATTCATACTGACTGTGTGAATATCCCATCCAGGCATCTGCAAGTTGCTTGAAGAGCCCTAACAACACAACTCCAGCATCTGTGTGCCTGTACAAAAAGCTTTAGGACTTTGAAGAAGTTTAAATTTCTTTAGGCATGTAAGTGGAGTGAAAGATCCTGGTGATCCAACAATTGTTGTCAGCAGTGGGAAAGCCAATTAAAATAGCATAACCGGAGGGTGTAACTCTGCCTATGGACTTTAATGCAACAATGTGTATGTATGTTCAGAATGTGGCTGGCAGTTATATCTGTAGGAATGATGCTATGGGTTGTTTATATCTTCTGTGGTTGCTGTGGGAAGTTCCTTAACCTCTTCCTCAGCAGCAGTCTTCCTCATGTATACATTGCTGAACAAATACAGTTTTAGAACTACCTGTGAATACAGAGCTAGATTAGTTTAATCCTCGCTGGATTGGCAGAAAAGAGAATGAGTTTTGTGCCTTGATGTATGAAATGCCTGCAAGGGTAAGGTATCTGCTGCTCCCCTACATAGTGATATCTCATTTTGACAAGCTACAGCAGCCTCAGCAGTGGTGGTTAGAATGCTCTACTGGAAGGTGAAAATGCCTTATCCAGTGTCCTCCTCTCCTGCATCCCAATGCTGTTAGAAGAAACTCAGAGGGGTTGTGTAGTGGAGGCTTCTGGACTGAGACAGACTGTGGGGATGTCCCCCGTGCTATCCAGTGCCACAGGCCCAGAGCCTATGTTCTCCTAATTTTGCACACAAGGCAGTGCTACCGTTGTGATTCAGTCCAAAAAGAGCCACCTCTTTTCACTTGGAGTCCCTTTCCAATTGTTGGAGGAGGTTATACCATTCCCACCAGTGTTTCGTGTTTGATTTCTAATGACTGAAGCTCTAATGCAGGTTATAGACCAGCAAGCATGCAAGAGTCTCTAAGTGTCAACCTTTTATCCCACCAGGATTGACAGGAGCTTTGTGTTTCCCACAGATGACATAAGTAAAATGGTATTCTGGGGTAACTCCAAAATATGTACACTCCAAGGAGAGCAGGAGCCAGCTGAAATCCCTATGGAGTATTTTGATATCTTGTTCTGAATCTTTTAACTTAAATCCTGTTTAACTAGTAGCATCTGCCACTGACATTTCCACAAGGATGGTACAGATGGAGCAGTGACTCAGATCACTGGCTCTGCAGAGCTAGGAATAGCTAAAACTGTTGCCGATGAAGATACAGGGCTGTAGGGGACGTCCATGTATGTGACTGGGGCCTGTCATATGTGGAATTTAGACCTTCCACTTACATAGTTTTCATAAGCATAAATTGTATATACCTGCCTATACATACAACTCAAAACATGAACAAATTCTTCAGATGCTTTTGTAATTGCAAACTTCTCTGCTCTGTACTGGCTAAAGATTAGTAAATCCTAAAAGTAAAAATCACATGCAACAAAAAATTCTTGTGTTTAATGTCAGCATTTTAATCCAGGTCACAAATTATTTCATTTCTCAGTGGGTTTTTTTGCAGCCCCAAAACAGGTGGGGTGGGGAGAAACAAAACAAGGTAAATCTGTTATCTGAACTTCCTTGTCATTTGCGTCACATCATTTTATCGTCCTTCATTTTCCCTGGGGAAAAACAGAGTAAACAAGAAGATACTTGCACTGAGTGTTTGTGATAAGGGTTTCAGTTGGGAAATGTAATCCGTTTTGTGATTCCTTGGTCAGAAGGTAGTTTGAGGCTGCCTTTTTGTTTGTTCATTTATCATAAGAGGTGTGTATTTTTCCTGTTTCCTTTAACATTTTATGTGCATAGATTTCTTAGAAAAAGTATTAAGTTAGTAGAATCATAGAATCATAGAATAGTTAGGGTTGAAAAGGACCTTAAGATTATCTAGTTCCAACCCCCCTGCCATGAGCAGGGACACCACACACTAAACTATGTCACCCAAGGCTCTGTCCAGCCTGGCCTTGAACACCTCCAGGGCTGGAGCATTCACAACTTCTTTGGGCAACCTATTCCAGTGCCTCACCAAAATAGTAGACTTAATCAATTACAGTTTCAGCTCATTATGAGAACTGACACTGGACTGACATTATGAGAACTGACACTGGACCCAGGTCTTTATAGATCTGGTTGATCTATATAGCAGAAAATAAGGTTACTTCCAAATGGAATCTGCTGATTATTAAATGTGAGAATCACAGAAGCACAGAATGGTTTGGGTTGGAAAGGACCTTACCATTACCTATTTCCAACCCCCCATTGCCACAGGTGGGGACACCTTCCATTAGACCAAGTCACTTAAGGCCCTGTCCAACCTGGCCTTGAACACTTGTAACATGTAAATGCTATTTACATGTTCAGCAGCAATGCTTTACCCCGTTCATGCACCACACAGATAACCATTTCACAAACTTCAGTCAGAAAATACTCCTTTCTCCATGGAGCTTACACTCATATTCTATTCTCAGAGAAAAGATGTGTTCAGTAGTGGTTCAAATTCACACCAGTCGTTCAGCTTTGACAGTGCAGATGAAAGAGAATTGATTATTAATTGTGCTGGATTTTGTTACCAAACAAGAGAGACAAATGTCATTTTTAGTTTTGCACAGCATATACTACATTAAGTAGCCACTGTTGGAGCAAGCTGAAATTAATTACTTACCAAGGGTTAAATGCATCTGTAATTATGGCAGAAGCTACTCAATGGGACACATATTTCCTATTTAGAAGGAAGAAAGGGGGTTAGTTTTGCTCAGGCTATGGCTCCCAGCTATGGGATTTCCTGGACACCGCCCTTTACTTATTCCTCTGCACATGGAATTAGATTTTAGGATGAAGTACCTTCCCAGGGAACAACAGTGGGAATGCACTGAAAATTTGGAAGCACTCTATGACTGCGTTTGTTCCAGCTCCACTGGCAGTATATAACTTAAACTACCCTTAGCATATTCTCAGGCACCATTTTTCTGCTTCTCCAATGAGAAGAATCCATTAGTCCCAGAATCCTGAGTTCAGTTTAATTATGAGAAAGAAAAAAACCCAAGAAATAGACAATACAACACCTAATCTGTGACCAAGATTCAGCCCTTGGAAATATGTGCAAGTATTCCAGTAAGGTTGCTCTACGAACATGACATTGTAAATACTGCTGCGTGTACCAGGAGCAGGGAAATGTGGCCTGTTGATCAGCACTGCTGCAGTTCATCTCCCCTTGGTCACAAGCATTTGTAATTTCATAGTATAGAAAATGAGAAACAGAACCACAAGTCTCAGAGTTCTGCTGGAAAGAAGGTGTGTGTTTGTCTTGCCAAATGACTTGTAAAGGAACTCAATGCACGCTTCAGAAAGAGTAGGTACCAGAATGCATCCGATCAACATGATTTTCAGCGTGGACATGGAAGATAACCTAGAAACTGGTTATTTTCACAATGCCGGAGAAAACAAATTGTCAACCATCTTTATTCAGTTTCTTCTTGTTCACTTTTTGCCACCAGGTGTCAGTACAAGTGCACGGACACCCCCAAGATACGCGAGAGGTCTCTTGAGGAGCTGTCTGAGCAAGAATGACGCTGTTTCATGGCAGTTCTCATGATGCTGAGAATGCTTTATTGTTTTTTCTTCCACTATGGGGAAAATAAATACATATAGACGCATATTTGCTTACCCATCATAATAACCTTTGAGCTGTGTAGTCCACATGAGTTTGGTGTACTGTAGGTATTCTATATCCAGCAGTTCTACGTGGCCTAGCATCTCCACCCATCCTTTTCTTTGCCCTACAGATGATCACAGGGCTAAAATATCTCACTTCATCTTTAAACCTGAAGATGTAAAGACTGTGAGGAACCAGGCAGGAAGAAAGGATAGCTGTTATATGGATATGGAGAAAATACAACTCAAAGACTTCAGATCACTGATGAATATCCTGCTTTTTAAGTCACAGTCCATATGTCCTTTCTAACTGTTGATTACACCTAGAGATTATCTCCCCAAACCTCCTTTATGAGGAGTGGATTCGGGGTCCTTGATGCAAACAACAATCTCGTCATTGCCCTGCTAAAAGCAATATCATGAGTTGGACTTTGGTTGGCCTTTGTTAATATATGAACAGAATTTCTTATGGCTTTCCCTTCAAACAGTAGGCCTGAAGACATTTTTTATCAGACCTCTCAACATTGTTGCATGTTTTCCTATTCCAGTCTTTACACAGAGGTCACTGTAGCCTTGATTTAATTCTGATGGGGATGAACTGAGGTTCAGGCTGCTTTGAAAATGAAAGAGTGAGCAATTCCTACTAAAGTCTGAAGTAAAGAGTTCAGTATTGGGATGTCTTCAGTCTTGAAAGTGACATTGGAAACTGGATCATCTAGTTGCAATTTAAAAGCCATGGTGACCAAGATCATCCATGACACTCAGAGATAAAGGTGGATAATAGCTTGCTGCCTTATCCACTTACAAATAACAGAAACCTGACATAGAAGATACCATCTTATTTTTGATTTTCTTGTTTACTGAAACTATGGTAAAGTTTCCTGAAGATCCTGGCCTCAATAGTAAAGTAGGAAAGTCAAACATGCTTTCTTGATGGACCGAGCAGCATCATTTTGATATAGTGAGGTAAGGATTGGTTTGGTTGAGTTTTCTTCTGCTCACAATCATCAGACCTGTTGAATTTTGCTGCAGAGGCACTCCATCTCTTTACAGATAAATCCTTCACTAAGGAAAGTTTAGTGTAATTTATATGCTGTATGCCCCGGTAAAGTCAGACTCCATAGAGGAACTCCAGGGAAGTCCTGCCTTCATTCAAGACAGTGACAATCACAAGAGTCATGACAGGTTTTGATGACTGTATCTTGATGAAGGACTATCTAGGAAAGCGAGATGGTAAGGTCTCCATGACCACTGTAACATACTTATTGCATTGGTATTCTTGGTTGCGGCCAGGCTGGGAAAGTTCAGTCCCAACAAGACCCAAATCATATGGGATGCTGGTGTACAAGTCTAGGATAATGGAGGAGAAAATTCCCTTCCTGCATTTCTCCTTCTCTTCGTCCCTTCCTTCCTTTCTCTCTTCCTTCCTTCCTTCCTCTCTTCCTTCCTTCCTTTCTCTCTCTCGCCTTTCCCCCCTTCCCTCTTTCCTTTTCTCTCTTTCTCTCTTTAATTTGAACCTGCATACTTCAACTTGAGTATTTTATCCTGAGTGTTTTCAGTTCTGTGTGAGCACAGAGTATTTTCTATGTGCTCCAGCAAGGCTGGGCTTATTTTATTACCACTTGAGCTTTGAGCATGAAGGCATGTCACCGTGTTCAATTCTCTTGTGAAACCCGTACATAAACCTGTCATAGAATGACACATTAGGCACCTGCCATGTAAATGTCTTGCTCAAGGGCATTTGGTATCTTTTGGTATTAACATTGAGAGGTGGTTTTGTACTACACCAGTTTGTAAGTCACCTATTATTCAGTATCTCAGCTGGTGGAGCTGCTTGCTGTAATACTGATCTAGTAGCAAGATACAGAGGTACTACTCTTTTCTCCCACAACTTGCTATCCCAGCAAATGGCAGCTTTTTCTCAGCCAAGCTGCCTGTGGATGGATTTTAGGTAACATTTGAATATGTTTGATTTCTTATTCTGAGGCAAAACTTAATTCTCTCAGTGCCAGGTCATGGACTTTGTGTATTTATTGCTCCACATCTGATGATTGCAGTCAGCATCTCTCAGTCTTTGAACCCATTCAACACAATTCTGGTTTCTCTCCCTTAAAAGACTTATAATTGACAATCTAATAAAAACCCCAAACCAACCAAGCCCAACATTTTACTAGTACCCCATTGCAATCAGTAGGGAACTCTCTTTTCAGTCTCAGACAGTTAATTTAGCACTGAACACATGAGCAGTTTGCATCCATCTTCCTTTGCAATGCAGTAGTGAGGCTTGCCTGTAATTTAAAGGGTTGTGTTTGCAGACGTGGCCCAAGTTGTCACTGGAGTTTACTGACTGAAGAATGCTTTTTTGCAGTGCTTACTTAAGTGTTTGTTGGTGGATTGAGCTGATCAATGCACAGTACCATATTCAATGTTGTACAAACCAACATACCATATTCAGCCCAGAAAGCAGTTGAAATGGAAGGATATATTCCCTGTATCACTTACTGACTTCCCATAGTTTGGTAAGAGCAATGTTACTGTCATATTTACAGTGTCGGAGCAGGAAGCATTTCTTAGTTCTGGAAGTACAGCCTGGGTAAATAACATATCAGACAGAGAGCTGTTGGATCATCTCCTTCCATACAGTTTCTAATACAGCTTCCATTGGAAGGGAACATGGCCATGCAGGCAGAGAGGGAAGTAGAATGAGCAATTAGGACTGCATGAGTAGCCTTACTGAACACTCCCCTACTGTTTCAATGTTTTAATGTAATGTATCCTTATTGCACAATTCAGATTGCAGATGTGTCAATGCAATAAGTAGTAATTATATATTGCAATCCTTCCTTTTCTCCTACAAGTGCTTTATTTGGTAAAGGTCTCATCAGCTCTACTGGAAAACATGAGTGAAAAACACAAAACCTTTGCTTTCAAGGACCTTCAGTAAATCTAATTTGTCTCAACCAAGCTCACTCTGCCAACTGCTGAATTGGTCATGTGGAGACAGGACCTGCTGACCCCAGTAGATGCACCTTCTCGAGAGATTGCTAAAGCTGGTTTTACACCACAACCTATTGATCTGAGGATTTGCCTGGCTATTTGCCACTCATTTAAAATAGGATTTGATCCAGCACCTACAGGTGTCGATTTAAAGAACTCCCATTGTTTTCAATGGTCAGTAGATCCCTCTCTTCCTTTTTGGAATTACCTTTGCCCTGAGAACAGCACAAGCCCCTGAATAAAGGGGTGCCAAGTGGGACATCAGAGTCACCCCAGTTTTTCTCACACAAGGGAAAAATGTTCTGTTATCAGGAAGAACCAGAGCAGCAGAAGAATCAAAAAGCACATTGATTTTCTGCCTTTCAGTTTTAAGCAACTGCAGCACTGCAAGTTCCTGTTATTGTGCCATATTGTGTCATCTCAATTTCCAATTGAATAAAGGGTTTCTGTGAATGCAAGTTTCTCTCTTTTGAAGAATGGCATTTAGAATATTTACATATTTTAATCCTGACTCACAAATAAAATTGTACACAAATTATTCAAGTATAGTAATTCATATTTACTCAAAGAACTATTTCCATTGTTAGGCAAATGGAGAGAAAATAATATTTTGCTAAATCCCCTATTAAACTATTTTGCATCCCCTTCCTATTGCCACTAATTACTCAAATACACATGCAAACAGAAGCCTTCTCCCTTTTTCTCTAATTGAAATTTTATTATAGGCAAACAGAGAATGGGAAATTAAAAGTAATATATATGCATATAGAGAAGCACGGGAGATCAGTGTCTTGCTTTAAAGGAGCAGTTCTTCCTTGCATTAATCATTCTGTAACATTGCAGCTCAAGTTTAAGAAGTCTCCATTGCAGCAGCAGTTATGAAACACCATCTCTTCCCTAAATGAAGCAGGGGATTGAGGTCACAGCTGGAGAAAGGAGATTGTGGTTAACCTCAGCTGCGCTTTTCTGCCACTCTTTGTTCGCGCCTCTGACTACAAAAGAAGTCCTCTGTTCCATTTTAGCTGTATCACTTATGTGCAAGTTTCCCTTTCACCCTAAATCCTTCTGAGGCTTCTGGAAGTCACAGTATCCCCAGAGCTGCTTGAAATTGTGTGAAGATCAGGCTGCCTCATCCCAAGAGCAGTGGTCCTCAGTCATGGCTATCAGGTAGTGCACTGTCCGGAAGTATTTAATTTCCTATGGCTGTGCGTAGCACTGAACACTGAGGAACAGTTAAGCTTGAGGCTTTCTTTAGTGCATTAGTTGCTTAATATAGCTGTCCACAGGGCAGTGATGATTCGGGTTCTACAGGGATTAAAGAACAACAGAAAGCTGTATTTCTTTAGCTCACCTTTTAGATCCTACAGAACGCAGCGCTTAGCAAGAATCATCTCTTATTTCCCAGTGATTACAAACTGACTCTTTTACTACTCCCAAAATGCATGAAATAAGTGAGGCTTTAATGGGACAACATCATGTAAAGACTGTGTGTCTGAATAATTTAATTTCTAACCATTTAAATATTCTCAGGACAATCCTCTGGTATTCTAACCGATAAATACAGAGTGACCTTTGTCCATACTGTCAGATTCTTTCGCACTCCAAGCAAGGTATTAACACAGCATATGACGTTTGGAATTGGTCTTTACCCATGCTAAGTCCCCAGCCATTTTTGGATACTGCTTGGGAGATTATGAGTTGACTTCAGCCAAGAACTTATCATTGCTCAATTCTACCCTGGTGTGAAAACAAACCAAACTGGACCTTGTAGTTCTTTCTCTTAACCTAATAGTAAAGCTGCAGTAATCCTGAGGGAATCTGTGCCCATGAGATCTTTCATCTTAGATTTTCATACAAGAAGTCTACTAATCCAAATATATTCCAGGTAAAACAGGCCTCTTGAAGATTATCAAATATTCTGAATCATAGAATATTTGTGTTGGAAAGGACCTTAAGATCATCCAATTCCAACCCCCCTGCCACGGGCAGGGACACCACACACTAAACCATGTCGCCCAAGGCTCTGTCCAACCTGGCCTTGAACACTGTCAGAGGTGGAGCATTTGCCACTTCTTTGGGCAACCCGTTCCAGTGCCTCAGCACCCTCACAGTAAAGAACTTCTTCCTTACATACAACCTGAACTTCCTCTGTTTAAGATAAACCCATTCCCCCTTGTCCTGTTGCTACAGTCCCTGATGAAGACTCCCTCTCAGGTATCCTCGGAGGCCCCATTCAGACATTGGAGGGCTGCTCTGAGGTCACCATGCAGCATGTAAAGATTAACATTATTAGTGGTTTCTTTCTAATGTACCAGGAAATAAGTGCTTACATATGGATCAAGCAATGAAATGATTTTTAACAACAGAATGTTCTCTGAAAAAACCTTCTCCATTATATCATTTAGTGCTGAGTTACGGCCAGTTCAGAAGTGCTAATTCAGAACCTCTGTGATTGACAGAGTATCACTATGTATAGCACCTACCACTCAGAAATACATTCTATTGTAGCAAACCCTGTATTTCTGTTGAACAGTGAGCAAAAACCACATGCAAAAATAACAAAGACAATTTGGGCATGCATGGATGTGAGCGTACAAGATTCATGCAGGTAGTCTACATGATACGCTTAAGTACAGGACAGAGCCAGAGAAAGGGGGTTTTGTGTTTAATTGGAAAAATGACTCCCAGGACATTGCAGCTTAGTTTTGTAGCCATGAGAATAAGCACCACAATGACAGCAATACTATGCCTGCCGATATTTTATGGAGGTTAGAACAACCACCGCCACCCTCTGTATGTGCTTGCCTCCTAGCAGTGGATTCCTGTTTTAATTTCAGTTTGCTTTATTGTTTGCTGGTAAGAGCAGCAGGCAATAGTAAAATTGTTATTAAATGCAATCTGTCTCTTTAATAACAGTTTCAAAATTAAAATCATAAAGTTGATTCATAAAGCAGAGCAACACATACAGTAGTTGGAGTAGCCTTCCTTCTGGGGCATTGCTGAAATGTGCCAATTCAAGGGACTTGATAGAAATAGGTTGCAATTACTGTTGTTGATGGAAGCAGGCAGCTTGTAATAACCAAGATGCGTGTAGAACATGTACAAAATAAATTTGAAAAAGGCTGCTAGCACCAGCGGACACTGCTTCTTGTTCAGTGGGTTGAGAGGTGGCAGCTGCTTGTTGTTAGCCACTGGGTGCATGGAGACCTCAGAGCAGCCTTCCAGTATCTGAAGGGGGCCTACAAGGATACCTGAGAGGGAATCTTCATCAGGGATTGTAGCGATAGGACAAGGGGTAACGGGTTCAAACTTACGCAGAGGAAGTTCAGGTTAGATACAAGGAAGAAGTTCTTTACTGTGAGGGTGGTGGGGCACTGGAGCAGGCTGCCCAAGGAAGTTGTGAATGCTCTGTCCCTGGCAGTGTTCAAGGCCAGGTTGGACAGAGCCTTGGGTGGCCTGGTTTAGTGCGTGGTGTCCCTGCCCGTGGCAGGAGGTTGGAACTGGATGATCTTTTCCAACTCTAATTATTCTGTGATTCTACAATCAGGAGAATCCTGGAACCCATATAGAGTGAGGAGCAGCCCCTCTTTCACTGGCTTATATCCATGTGGGCAAAGGGTGAGCTGGAGTGTATGTAAAAGGGAATTTGCCTTAAATGTATATATTCTAATAAATCACAATATAACCCAATCTAAAGATATCCAGAAGTACTCAAACAGCTACCTTTGTATTCTGTTTTATGTGTCAGGGATGCCCAGAAGTACATCTGGGTTTGCTCTTTTTTCTGTGTTTGCCTGTAGCATGTGCAAGGAGAAGGTGTCAGGCAGCTGTGGAACAAACCTTCAGAAAACACACTTCTTGGTGCTTTTTTCCTCTAGATTCAGCACAGACTGTTTATCTTTAGCCCTGCTGGTTGAGAACCTGTCATGTGGGACAAGCTTATTTTATAAACAACACATCCTTTTTAATCTTGTTAAGAAACATGAGACCCAGACCTCAGAAGAAGCCAGCAGCAGGAAAAATGTGCAGAGTTCTTTATTATTCATAGCAAAGTTTGGAATTCCTCAGTGCCTTCCAAAATATCCCCCAGCTATTGATACAGGAGATCTGTTAGTGCAAGTAGCTGATAGGGCAAGAGATGTTGGTGCCACTGTGTCCCTGTTGATGTTAGAAGACTGAAACAGGAAATAGGATGCAGTCTTCAGAAAGGCTTAACTCTTCCCTGCATTCAAATGTGGGTTTACAAGCAATTAATTTGAAAACCCATCTGTTTAAGTGATACAAATCACCCTTACTTTCCCATTACCACCCTCATAGCTATGTATCAGCCAGCTGTTTAAGGATGCATCTATATATTTTGGAGAGTTGGCAGACTCCTATTATTCCATTATACAGAAAGGAAAATGGAAGAAGCAAGGGTTTTGCCAAAGGTCAAATAAACTGGATCTATGCTAAATGTGCCTTTGTATTCCAAAACTGCATTCAGACTTCTCCCAGGAATGGTCCCTGGCCTGTTCTAGTTCCTGAACTGTCTGGACACTCTTTGAAAGGGAGATGGCCTTGTCCAAAGTCACTCCTCTTCATTAGGGACCTGAGTGATAGGACAAGGGGTGATGGGTTCAGACTGAAACAGGGGATGTTCAGGTTAGATATAAGGAAGAAGTTCTTTACTGTGAGGGTGCTGAGGCACTGGAACAGGTTGCCCAATGAAGTGGTAAATGCTCCATCCCTGGCAGTGTTCAAGGCCAGGTTGGACAGAGCTGTGGGTGACAAGGTCTAGTGTGAGGTGTCCCTGCCCATGGCAGGGGGGGTGGGACTGGATGATCTTAAGGGCCCGGCCAACCCAAACCATTCTATTCTTCTATGACAGAGTCTGACAACTGAACAGTTAATAGGCTTGATTTTTCACAGCCATTTTCGAAATTGGCTGCGAAGTGGTGGGGAAACATAAAATCATGTTGCTTTGATGAATTTTGGAGCTAATGAGCATATCTACATCATGCACTGAACTTATGTTGACCCAGGCCAGTAAATCCATAGGAACTTCTTAGTAAATCTGCCAGCACAGATCCAGAAGAACATCTTCTGGAAGATACCTGGTGTTCACACATCAGCTAGTTTTTCAGGCTGCATCCTAAGGCCTCCAACAAATCTATACCACTTTTGCAGAGCTAATGTCTTGGGTGGAGCCAGCATAGGATGGCTTGTGTCTATGTTACCAGTTGAGAAACTTTAAGGGCTTTCTGCCAAAATCACTTGTAAAAGGTGGTTGGGTCCACTGCCGCTCAAGTGATTTTGGAGATTTTAAGTATCTTCTTCACCAAACATCAATGTTTTCAGCACAGTTTTCTGCTGTTTCCACTTCCAGATACTTTCCTGTTACAGATGTTTTCCAGAAAACATTAAAACCAAAATGATGTATATCCCTTGGTACATCATGTAAGTGAACAGAGAAGATATGTAGAGGAATTGCCTTTTGAAATTGGCTATTCATATAATGATATATATAAAATATATAATACATTA